>NC_064926.1:169993197-170296227 GCF_023897955.1 Schistocerca gregaria | reverse complement strand
TAGTCTTTCTCCTCTTTCATTCCTTGTCCCAAGCCCATATTCTCATGTAACGTTTTCTTCTACTCCTTCCCGTACAACTGCATTCCAGTCGCCCATCACTATTAGATTTTCGTCCCCCTTTACATACTGCATTAACCGTTCAATATCCTCATACACTTTCTCTATCTGTTCATCTTCAGCTTGCGACGTCGGCATGTATACCTGAACTATCGTTGTCGGTGTTGGTCTGCTGTCGATTCTGATTAGAACAAACTGGTCACTGAACTGTTCACAGTAACACATCCTCTGCCCTACCTTCCTATTCATAACGAATCCTACACCTGTTATACCATTTTCTGCTGCTGTTGATATTACTCGCTACTCATCTGACCAGAAATCCCTGTCTTCCTTCCACTTCACTTCACTTCACTGAGCCCTACTTTATCTAGATTGAGCCTTTCCATTTCCCTTTTCAGATTTTCTAGTTTCCCTACAACATTCAAGCTTCTGACATTCCACGCCCCGACTCGTAGAACATTATGCTTTCGTTGATTATTCAATCTTTTTCTGATGGTAACCTCCCCCTTGGCAGTCCCCTCCCGGAGATCCGAATGGGGGACTATTCCGGAATCTTTTGCCAATGGAGAGATCATCATGACACTTCTTCCACTACAGGCCACATGTCCTGCGGATACACGTTACGTGTCTTTAATGCAGTGGTTTCCATTGCCTTCTGCATCCTCATGTCGTTGATCATTGCTGATTCTTCCGCCTTTAGGGGCAATTTCCCACCCCTAGGACAAGAGAATGCCTTGAACCTCTATCCGTTCCTCCGCCCTCTTTGACAAGGCCGTTGGCAGAATGAGGCTGACTTCTTATGCCGGAAGTCTTCGGCCGCCAATGCTGATTATTTATCAAAATTTAGGCAGTGGCGGGTATCGAACCCGGGACCGAAGACGTTTTGATTATAAATCAAAGACGCTACCCTAGACCATGGTACCCCGGTACCACAGAACTATTCCCGGTTTTCTTTGTGTCTTTCTTTTACTATGGCAGAGAACTTAAAAGCGTGATACTTTTCTGGGCAAATAACGGACAACTGTCGATCGTTTTGGAAATCAAATTATAGGCATAAGATTTCCCTGGACTTGGAAGCATTCATTTCTGGTGGAATTTTCTATTTGTTTTGTCGTAAAGTTCTCAATTTTGTTATCTTTCGAGCAATAGTTCTTCACGCAAATTATCACTTGTAAAAAAAATTATCGATTTTAATATTTGTAGACGATCCTCTAAATGCCTTTGCTGTTTTCTTACTGTTTTAGAAGCAACACTGGTTTGTTTTGGCTGTTCATGGGCATTTTTCATGGGCTTTTCCAATATAAACCATGTGCGACGTCTGAAGCGAAAGAATTACGTAGCCAAAATATTTTCATTTCGTTTTTGCCTACTTCGCTTGAAGCTTATTGAATAACCATGCAACGGCCTCAGAAGGGGATCAGATGTTCATCAAGAGTTGAAATTTCGTCGGTAGTCACCCTGTGTCAGCAGGTTTCTATCTAAAGCCCCCAATTGTTGCGAACTGGTGCCATGCTGTCAGTCTTGTTCCTGGCCTTTTTCCCCATAGAATGTCAATGCATCTTCCAGTCTTCTAATTGGAAACGTGGCTCATTTGTGGGATTGGCGAAGTTGTTGTGATATAACTCTCTAACATTCCAGTTCCTGCCTACACCAGCAATAATGAGGAGCCCAAAAATGCATTCATTTCTTCACATTCAACTTTCTGCTGTATTTGTTTCTTGATACCAGCTATGTCCCTCATTTCTAAATTAGTAGATTTGCACGATGTCATGTAGCATTCTTCGATAGAAATTAGTCCCATGCATTCTTACGGGTGAATGATACAGTACCTCTTACTGGGCAGGTGAAAATTTTCATAACACTGAATATCAGAAATCTGCTGGATGGAGGCGGTGTTTTGCTACAGTGAGTCACTGACGAGAGATATTGAAATTAGCATATTTGTGGTGTGTCTCATCTGATTCTTCACTTCTTTCTTCACCAGGAACGCTAGACGTTGCCCTGGAGACCATCAATCACCAAACCGCTGTTCCTTTTTTGATCAAAAACCACTTTATATTCAAGCCATTCAGAAGCAGTTGATTCAAAATTTGGATTACGAGTTCTAACTAATGAGGAGGTATTGAACAGAATTGGGGAGAAGTGGAGTTTGTGGCACAACTTGACTAGAAGAAAGTATCGGTTGGCAGGACATGTTCTGAGGCCTCAAGGGATCACCAAATTAGTGTTGGAGGGCAGCGTGGAGGGTAAAAATCGTAGAGAGAGACCAAGAGATGAATACAGGAAGCAGATTCAGAACCCTCTAGACTGCAGTACGTACTGGAAGATAACGCAACTTAAACAGGATAGAATAGCATGGAGAGTTGCATCAAACCCGTCTCAGGACTGAGGACCACAACAACACCAACCACCTTAGATGATATTCATTTACTTGTAACATGTAATATTAAATCCATGCTGTAACTAAAGAATAAACGTACTATGCACAATTATTCTGTCTGTGAAGCTAAACCTATGCTCAGATGAAACAATTTTAGCGTAGAGATATACACTACCGTTACCAGATAAAGTGCCATTCAAATGAAAGATATGTAAACCATTCGAAGATGTCTTGTTTATTAAGGGGTCTGAAAAACCCTTTTATGCATTAGACGTGTAAGATTGCAATATTAATGAAGAAGAAAGATTAATTTCGTTTCCATTAAAGGCCGTTTTTTAGGCGTCGAGCGGGCTCGCCTACATATAAACTGCCCTAATTAGAAATGACTTTGTCTTGCAGCTTTCCGTTGTTGGTTTCCAACTGCCGTGTTCCTACCTATTACTTCATTGTAGCTTCAGCTTACATAGTAGCAAGTTGTGTTGTCGTATGTCCAAGTATTAACATAAAATATACAGGGAGATAGGTGAAAAAAATTCACGATCTGTACCAGACAATGACGCAGATTCCAAGCCAGCATCACAGTCCCACAAAGAGGGAGTTATCTTCGAGATAACTAGTAATCAAAAATGTCGTTGGCCAGGATCTGATGCAACAGTACTTTTAATATTTTGAGTGAGTTTTTACTGCAGCGTAACACTTGAATGCGGAATCTGAGTTATGTAACAAAAATTATTTTATAATTGTTTTGTTAAACAGAGATCTAGCGTGTATAATGTAAGTTTATTTTCTCTATGTTTGGTTTAAGATTAGACTGTGAATGTAGTCACACATGCTTACCTTGGTAACATAAAGACATATATTCCTTACACCTGTACAAAGTGCGTTGTGCGCCCGCTTGTGTTATGAAAAACGATGCGCCCGCTGGAGAGAATGGTTTTGAGGAGTATCGGAACATTACTCTGAAGAAATTTTGTGCTTCTTTTTCAAACCAGTTTCATATATTATTGTTCCTTCTTACCCAGGTACAAATTTCACTTTCTCCTAGAATTCTGAAATACGTCTCTCATCCACCTGTGGGACTAATATTCTAACAAATGCGTTGCATCAGGGGTAATGACCTCTGCTAACTATCACAAGTTGTTTGCGACCGCTCTTCCGTGAAGAAACTCGTAGATGCATTTCTCGAAAGATCTGATTTTATAATCAGATCCCTCTCCCCTTAATTACTAAAGGAAACCCTTCCGTAGGACAGTTAATTAGCATATTATAGGGTCGTTGAATAAAGGAAGTTCATCTACCTTAATACAGAGCAGTTCGACAAACACCTCCTTTGCAACACGGTATTATGAGGGGTTTCTTGACTCATTCTCATGATTTCCAACTTCTGTGACCGGTAAGGTGATCTAGCGAGTAATGCGAGTTTACCGAACTGGAAAGTGTGAATTTTGATAATATTTTTGTGACTCAGAAATTAATTTTGTTGGAGATGTTTCGGTTCAGCATTGGGGATTTCATTATTCTAGCATATATTTACAGCAGTCTTGGATAGTCGTACCCAGAAGGCAAGTTCCGGAGTTATTTTAAGAAAAACGATATTCACAAGCGATGTCTTATTGGTTTGTGGTAATTTCGAACAAATACTACAGCATATACTTTTACGTAGGAGTATTATGAGAACGAAGTGGAGTTAATTTGCCCTAAATGTTAAAAGTGGCATGCGGCAAGAACCAGATCTAATTATAAACTTAATTTCAGAATATTTATAGATCCTAACAAGCAAATATGCGTAATCGGTCCTCAACGTGCACGACACAACAGATTAATAATGTTAACAGAGTTTTAAATGTAGATAATTTACGAGTTCAAGGACACAGCGCTCAGTGTGTGAAAGCACGACGTACTCTCATCGTTTTCGCTGGCTCTGAGCACTTTGGGACTTAACATCTGTGGTCACCAGTCCCCTAGAACTTAGAACTACTTAAACCTAACTAACCTAAGGACATCATACACATCCATGCCCTAGGCAGGATTCGAACCTGCGACTGTAGCAGTCGCCCGGTTCCGCACTGAGCGCCTTAACCGCGAGACCACCGCGGCCGGCGTACTCTTCATCAATAAAAGACAAATTTCTATAAGACGATTCATGAACAACGGATCTCGCCAAAGTGGCGTGGCTTGCGTGCACCTAGGTAACAGACCTTGGACACACCTGTAAATATGTCTTGCCCCGCGAAATCCAGCTTTTGTCCCTCTTCCGGCCAGCAGGTAAACGGAGCGCGCTCGGTCCTACAGGCGGCCACAATGGGACGGACCGGTTCCGGCGGCGGGCTCTTTGTGGCCCACGCGAACGCGCAGTCGCTAACGGCTCACTTCGACGAGTTCTGTGACCTGTTCTGCCAATCGCTGTTCCACATTATCCTCGTCTCGGAAACTTGGTTGAAACCAAACATTTCTTCCGACGCTATCCGAATCGCTGGTTACTCTCTCCTAAGGGCAGATCGTGAAACACGACGCGGGGGTGGTGTGGGTGCCTATGTTCGCTCTGATCTGACACCTACTGTGCTATGCACATCGGATGCAAAGGGCGAAGGAGAAGCAGAGTTCTTGTTTTTCGAAATAAATACATCAAATCAGAAACTGCTAATTGGAGTAATCTATAAACCTCCAAACGTCGGTGCCATGTCCTCCTTTCAGTCTGCCCTGTCCTCACTCGTGACACAGTATGAACACATAATCATTATGGGCGACACAAACATCGACTTACAGTTAAAATCTCCCTCTGCCGAAAAACTAAGGCGACTGTTCCACTCCAATGATATGAGTTTAACACCGCTGGACCCAACTCATCACACGCCACACAGCCACACAATCATAGATATAATAGCAACAAAGCGACCAGATAAAATAATCCGCGCCAATCAGACATCCGCTCCGGGACTCTCTGCTCATGACGTGATATTTTTAAATTACTCAATGCATACTACCAAAGAAAAATCTCACCTGGTAACCTACAGAAACTTAAAAAATGTTAACCATGACGCTCTTCAAAAGGATTGCTCAGACATCCCTTGGCATGATATAAACGATGAACCGACTTTAGACGAAAAAATTCGGCAATTATGTCGCAAAATTATTGCACTGTATGATAAACATGCTCCTCGACGCACTGTTAAGGTAAAGAGAGCTCCCGCTCCGTGGCTCACCACTGCATTACGTCAGTTAATGAATAAACGTGATGCTGCACATAGGGCCTTCAAGCGTAAACCAACTCCCGAGGCGTACGAAGCTTATAGGAAACTCCGAAACAGAACCAAGCAAAGCGTGAGGAATGCCAAAATCAGACATGCCCGCTCTGTCGTATGCGGCATATCAAAACTTGCTGCACTGTGGAAAAAGCTGCGCAGTTTCGGTATAGGGAAGCGAAGATCTGACGCTGTTTATCAAGTGTCTGCAGAAGAATTAAACGATTTCTTCTCAACAGCTGCAAACTGCCACGCAGCGACAAATTACCAGCCCCAAGATATCAATCTCTCGAGAGACAAGTTTTTCCTAAAACATGTCACTACCGGCACAGTACACAAGGCAATTATGAGAATCTCTTCCGAGGCAGTAGGAAGTGATGGAGTGAGCATTGGCATGATTAAGAACGTCGTAGACACTATTATTCCAGTTATCACAGACATCTTCAACCTGTCTCTTGTCAGTAGTACATATCCTACTGAGTGGAAGCAAAGTTTAATTAAGCCTATACCCAAGACTGACAACCCTAAGTCGCCAGGTGACTACAGGCCGATCAGCATACTACCTGCAATTTCTAAAGCCCTAGAGCACATCGTTCATGAACAACTGACGGATTACCTCAAAACTCATAACATCCATGACGAATATCAGTCAGGCTTTCGAAAGCACCATAGTACAGCAACCGCATTAATCAAAGTAACTGATGACATTAAACATGCTATGGACAGACGTGAAGCTACTATCCTAACACTGCTTGACTTTAGCAAGGCTTTTGACACAGTTGACTTCGATATATTACTAATTAAAATGAAACAGCTGAATTTCTCAAACAGCGCAATACAATGGTTCGACAGCTACCTCAAAAACAGAAGTCAACAAGTCATTTGTGGGTCGGAAAAGTCATCATGGAAAAGCGTGCGCTCTGGAGTTCCCCAAGGCTCCGTCCTTGGTCCACTACTCTTCTCACTGTACATTAATGATATTTCTTCAGTGATTCACTCCTGCAACTACCATCTTTATGCCGACGACATCCAACTGTACATAAGTGCAAGCCCCAAAAACATTGCTGGCGCAGTAGCGAGTATGAACGCAGATCTTCGTTCTGTTTCTCGATGGGCACAGAACCTAGGTCTGAAACTAAACCCCAAGAAATCCCAGGTCATACTTATATCTCATCCAAAGTTAATCAGCCGGTACTTTCGCGAAACAGTCCCTAAAATACTCCTCAATGGTACCCAACTACCATACCAAAAAACAGTAAAAGACCTTGGAATAATCTTGGATGAACACCTAAACTGGGAAGAACAAACAGTCACAGCTTGCCGGAAATCGCTCTCCTCCCTACATGCAATTCAAAAGTTTAGAAAAATATTTCCAACCCATGTTAAACAAAAATTAGTCCAAACACTAGTCTTGCCTAATCTTTACTACTGCGATGTAGTTCAACACGGCACAAATAGTGAAAATTCTAGATGCCTCGAGCTAGTGATGAATGCTTGCGTTAGATACGTGTGCAATATTCGGTTGTACGATCATATCAGTCCTTCATACTCCCAGCTAGGTTGGATACGCCCACATACGGCACGCGATCTCCACACGATGTGCTTACTTCATCGATTTCTTAGCCACTGGTGCCCCCAATACTTATCTTCTCACATTAAACACCTATCGTCATTCCACAATCGCAACACCAGATCGGATACGTCTATCATCTTGGCTGTACCTTTACATAACACAAAATCTTTCTCCGTGTCATTCTCCATCTCAGCCATACGACTATGGAACGCGCTCCCCTGTGATCTGCGTCTTATCCAGAACTACTCAACATTCAAGAGGGAACTCAAAGCTTACATATTAGGGACGGTATAACCACCATTCTTGTGCCCCTCCCATCTCTTTCTTTCTCCTCTCCATCACAGCTTCGAATTTTACCGTTCTATTTTTCTTCCTCTAACCTATCTACCTCTTATATATCTCTTTCACCCCATTCTATCGTCTTATGTCTCTGCTCGATGAGAATAACTCACAAGCTGCAAGAACATAACGAGAAAATTCCCAACTAACAATGGGACTGACATTCAGAAAAAAAAGTATGTTTACTTTCATATACATAGTCATTATTATTATTATTATTACTATTATTATTATTATTATTATTATTACTATTATTATTATTATTATTGATTGTTATAATTATTTTTTATTGTTATAATTATCATTATACTACTGTTATAATAGCTATTTTTTTCTTTAACATCAATACAGCATAATAGGCTATATGTCCTTAATGTTAAGTAGAAACTGTAACTCGTTCAACCTGAGTATGTCTGGTTAGGTGTAAGAGAGGGCCTGAAGGCCCTAATCTTGCCAGGTAAAATAAATGCATAAATAAATAATAAATAAATACCCGCAACGTTAATTAGTGGAACCACATTGTAGAGCCCAGACAAAATTATGATTCCTTATGACGGGCTGCAGCATTTTCAGTAGTTGCAGATGCAACGTTCTGGATGGGTAACTGATTCACTCTTGCAACATCAAACAACATGGCCTTGCCGTTATGGTCTTGCGAAACGCTGAAAACAAGTTCAAAATACAGCCGTTACATTTTCCGGAAACATGAAGCTGTACTTTATGTATTAATGGTGATGTTAACATAATGCGTAGAGTTTTCCTGAGGTGAAATGGCTTCCATTCAGATCTGCTGGTGGGGAATATTACAGACTTAACCGGAGGGATAGGTAATAGAATTTAAGAAGGAGCGAGTTGACGTTAGATGAAGTGGGACTTACTGATGTGTGTAGGCAGGAATAACATGACTTCGGGACACACCAATATAAATTTATAGATACACAATGAAATATGAGTAGCGCTAGTGTAGATCTTATAACGAATAAAACAGTAGGACTACGGGTCAGCTGTTACTAATAGCACAATCAAAAGACGACCGTAGACAATATAGGTACAATGTCAACACTTACTACTGTGGTGGGAATATTTCCGCAGATGTTGAAGATATTGAAAGAGTTTATGGGAGATAAAAGGGATTATTCAGGTAGTTAGGGGTGCGAAAAATATTCGCCAATGAATGGAATTTGATAGTAGGAAAAGGATGAGAAGGAAAAGTGGTAGGAGAACATGGGCAAGTTGAGAAGGATGAAAGAGGAAGGGCAATATAGAATTATGCACAAAACACAATATTATCATATCTGATACTTATTTTACGAATTATGGAAGAACGTTCTGAGGAAGAGAGATGAACACACCGGAAAGTACAAGATTCTGTATATAATGGTATGATAGAAATTTGGAAATCAGATTTTAAACTGCATAGTATTTCCAAGGGTAGATGTAGGCTCTGAACTTAATTTAGAAGTTATTCCTCCACTACCATTTTCTTAAGTTGGAAGAGATGTTCTAAATGCTCATAGAGGCCACTTGACTGTAACAAAAACACAAAGACATCAGGAAAGAACAACTGTTCCCGTGGCGCTAAGTGAAATTTTAGAGACTTACGTTTAGTTCTTGTTTGGGTATATCGCGTAAATAGGCGTGCCTTAATTTGTTTTAATCCTCAATCAGAGGTATATGATTTCGTTTAAAAGAATTTAATTCCAGTAGATATAAAAGAAATGGTTCCACAATGATTAAAAAAAATCCCCTGCCTTCGTTTTCAGATTTAAGGATGGGGGCTACTGATCATAATTGTTGTCTTTCCACTAAAGTTGATAGCAAAGGAGTTTCAGGTACACGACGGTAATTCGGAAAGTAAGATACAATCGGTCGCGAAACGGAAATCATAGTGAAAATAAATAATGTTTTATTTGCCACAGTTGACTAAACCTTCCAGCTACTTCTCTACAGAGTCGCCATTCCGACTAAGACGTTTGACGTAGCGTTGTAACAACTTTAGAATACCTAAGTCATAGAAGGCAACCGCCTTTGCTTTCCTCCAATTCTCTTCACTGGTTGCAGCTCGCTGCCTGTGCCAACATGTTGTCTTCATAGCCAATGGTTCATGTCAGCAGGGATGAAAATCAGAGGGAGCCAAGGCCGGACTGTAAGGTGGATGATCACACACTTCCGATCGAAGACATTGCAGGATTGTCCTTATTTCTCCGAGAATTATCATCAAGAAGGAAACGCATGACAGCTAAGTTATGTGGGGTTTCATAAAATCAGGTGAAAACTGTTATCAGGTACCCATACTTGGGAGACGCTATTATCTTTTTTAAAAATTAAAACAGAAGCTCCTCCAGGTGTACTTATGGTTTCATATATATTTGGCTATTAACTTCGACGTTTCGTCAACGCCATCTTCAGGTCCGTACACTTTGATGATATCAGTTGTGTGTGGCTGAGTACTAGAAGTCCGCCGTGAGTCCAATACGTGCCCCACATGGAAGGCGGGCAGTAACTAGTACCTTAAGTATAGCTGGAGGAGTTTCATTTTTAATAAAAAGTGTACCAGCAGGAGTCTCACCATCACACAATTTAAATATGGATATACGAACACTATTATCAAGTCGCATTTAAGTATTTGCTGTGCAACCACAACTGAAAATATACGACGTGATGCGAACGTTAAGCATACTACAGACACTGTCCAGCAAATCCGTGCTAAGCTTCAACTGATCTCTGTGGTTTTCATTTCACGACGGACCGACCTTCATTTGAGAATAACCCTCTTATATTGACTCTGTCATGTAAGTACACGGGATAACAGGGGCTGCGAAGATTTTGACAGGCTGTGTTCCCTTCTTTGAGAGGATGTTTTATGAATAAAAGCTTTCCAACTGATGGGTGTCGCGTCTGTTAACGTTCGGCGAAACAGGCTCTCCAATGAATTTTTCGGAGTGTTTGTTTTTGTCTGGATACCAGATACAGAGGGTTTTACTGGATTTCCACAATAGCAGATAAAACGTGAATTTATCATCACACGGCAGTGACAGAGCGGCAGTCAAAACGGCGTTTGACAAGAGATCAAAAGTTCCCCAAAAATACCACGGACAACTCGTCAGCAAGACAATTTAAGGGGACCGCTTGCTGGGATTTTCGTGGTTCGGTGCTCACAGAGAGAGGAGCACTCATTGGTGGCTATCAGCCTTTACTACAGAAAGAGATGGCTCCTGCTCGGGCTACATGTTCTGCAAGGATGATACGTCTTTCCATCGTGATACCGCAGGTCACTTTGGTGGGACAATACTACACGTTGTTCCCTTTGAAGTTCTTTCGCGTTCGACAGATTAAATTCCCAAAGCTAACCTCTTTCCTTCTGAATCTGAAGTTACGAGTGTGTGGACTGAGATGCACACGAAAATATGGCAGTTGAGGCAAAGGGCGTTTATTTAGGTAATTTTTATAAAGTATTAATTACTAATAATATTAAACAGTCGTAGAAACAGTTTACTAAACGTACTATTTTACAACATGCTTACGTTGTAAAACTGGACAAAAATTTTATCTTTTAATCCTTGTGTTTTCTGTGCCAGTGCGAGAACTTATAAGGCCTTCCTAGTATCTTACAATACTAACGGTGTTTTGACATTCAATTTCCATTCATACCTTTGTTTCATGGGCTCCGTATTCCAGCCGATTCCTTCACAGCAAAAAGAACAGAAAATTATTACGCGGATGACACTCAGTGTTCACGCTGTATGGTCGTGAAGTAAGACTTGCTAGGAGGAAACTCAGAGTGGAAACCACTCGGGATCATGTTCGTGTCTCGCGTAATAAGCAAAAGATCTCACCCTTGATAGCACCGAAAGCCGAGACGCAGCTTCAAGTACCCCTAATAACTCATTTCCATCGCGTGGCGTCTGGTCATTAATCGCCAAGCTCGCTTTTCGGAACATTCTAGGAACCGGTAACACGACGGAAGAGGAAGGAACTCGAACACAAGTTTGACTCACAGAGTAGCAGACGGGACGACTACTACATCCGAGAGATGATGCGATCGTTCAAAGAAAAATGCGATAGTTACCTGCTACACGTTTTATGTACGAGCAGCAGGAAAGTGGTTTTTCGGTTTGGGGCTGGCAGACTCCGCCCTATACCTCCCACTCCCCCCCCACCCTACCCCTCTCCCTTTGCCATCACCATTTTTCCTCCCATTTCTGCTCTCCCTCCTAGGCTTATGCGGTTGAGCGCCTGTCCCGTCTGCGGCATGCACAACAACAACAACGAAGTAATCTATACCAGGGCAAACACCTTAACGTCCTGCCATGCATGCAATAATAAGAACGGGTGAAGGGAATTTTACGTCTTATGTTATGACACATATTCCACGTTGATGCTCTTTGTTACAGACCTAAAAATGACAGAAAAGTCTGTCGAAACCGCTTGTTTTAAATAAGCAATTATTTATGTAATCTTGGCTTTAGAAAAGTTTAAGCAAACTAAAACATATCGCTCCTTTGTCTTCTCAAAATGAGAAAACTCAAATAATCAAACAGGAAGGATTATATTAGTTGGCTATGTATAAATGATAAGGCACTGTGTAAAATACAGCATAGACTAACAGTATTACCATAAAAACCGACTTGTATTATTTGTTTTTAACATGCATACATAAGAAAATTCTTACTTTATCTCTAAACGCTAATACAGTAAGCTGACGCCCATAATTTCATCCATAACGACAGCAGGTTCTGTCGGCTATGATTGGCCTGCCCAGGATTTAACTTAAGTAAAAGAGTGTTACCTATTTCTACGTCATTTATGATATCATCTCACACGGAACAGGTGATTTACCAAATCAGCATTCAACCTCTTACGTAATCGACCTTTTTTCAGGTAGTTATATATCAAAATATCTTCGTCTTTTAATTTTTTGTGTGCAAACCATAGAAGTACATCTACGGAAATAATGCCTAAAATGGTTATTTCCGTTTTTTCATAAATGAGGTCACTTTGGAATAGTTCTTCGCCATTTCGGACCATAGTTTGGAGGTTTTTAGGTTGTGTTACTGTTCCACATTTCTAAGAGAAACAGTGATCTATTGCAAATTAGTATCCCAATGTGAGGTTCACTCATGTTCCATTTCAGAGACATAGTTTGTCTCTTTATCAGTGAAATCCACCTTTACACAGCTTCCACTTGTAATGGTTCTTTATTTACGTGACCATTACGGCACTCCAACCCCAGTTCTCGATACCAGTAATATTGTACTACTTTTCTGCGAAGTTACAGACATATTTTTGTGACAATATTGACGTTTGGTTTTATTAATGTATAGGTACTCCGATGTATCGATATATTACATTGATATGGTTCTTGTGTGTATTTATTTCTGTGACATTGTCAAAATCTTTGACTTACTTGCAACCGTTTTGGCGCGAATGCGCACAGAGTAGTCTTTTTTTTAACTTTTCAGAAGTTAAGTTGTCATTTCGCTTTGTAAAAGAACAGTCAAATCTTGTGTTTGGTTAAGTGGAAATTGATTATATGAAGATTGATACAAAACTATTTCCTTGATGATGTGACAATTAAGAAGAAGTATATCTGAATTTAAAAGAAGTGTAATAAAAATGTGGATCGTGAACACCAAGTCAAAAATTATTTCTACTACACCATTGTTCTGATCTGGGATTGTTTGATCATTAAGAATTTCCTGAAAAACGCATTTGTTAGTTCTTCAAATATTGCTAAAATACAGTTCTGGACCTTGTAGCAGTCAAAGTGGAATCACCCTAGAATCAACAAGATGAGGCATAACAACTTCGACGAAATCTACGTGGGAATCCATTCAAGGTAAGTGCCAACATTAATGACTTTTTAGAGCGACTTCATTATTTCCATTCTGACAATACCATCCACAGTCAGTAACTTTGTTGTTGATCGATAAAGAACAGATGCTGCGTGAGCAACATTATTAATCTGATTTCTAACCTACTTTGCAAGTGGTGGTATTGTTAGACACTGAATGTGCCTGGACAGCCAGACATACAGAAAAGTGTGATAACTCTTCAGTGAGGCCATGGTACACAACGTTGGTGCAAAAAACATATTATAAAAACTAGTAGCGCCTTTAATGCTTCTAGTCGTTACCTTAAGTCTTTCGAGTTATTTTGTTGCAACATCTTCATTTCTAACGTTCCTTCCGATCTTTCTTGGTTCAGTATTCTATTTAGCGCTATGTTTCTTGCCACGTAGTTTATTCACAGCAGTACATTTTCATCACACTATACACTTACTTAAAAATATACAACTTTCACGATCCTTAGTTCGATTAGTTACCTTTTGCATTTATTGTCCTCTGTAAATGGTAGTGAAGCATTCAAAATCAGGAATTATTGTGGATATTCATAAGACGCAATATCATGTGGTATATGCGTAAGGTTGTAAAGAAAACTGAAAGTCCCGCCGTGCAAGGTAGCATACACTGTAATCATTCAAAAACATATTTTTACCACTGGCTCCGACACCATAGGAACTAGGAAGTTAAAAAACCCACAGTTCTGACGCAGTATGGGAGGAGATCCCACTCATACGATTACAAACACACATATCAGCTGTTTTATATATATGTTAGCGATCTCCCTGTCGCTTTGCCTGTGTACACATTTCACATACGTATTGCAGTCATATCATCCTCCTGTCAATTTGACCATTCCCCTCCTCCACCTCTAACTGCCCATCTTCTCCTCCCAATGTATTTCTTCTCCTGTTGTTCCCATTACCTCTTTATCCACATCCTCCTACAACATTCATTGGTTCAGATCCTCCTCCCCATTTACTCTTTCCCTCTGTCCATCCCCTCTCTTTTTCCACCGTCCATTTATCTTACCACTTCCCCCTCCACCTATCTCTCCGTTCATCCCAGCCTTTCCTCTCTCTATACTAAAGTGTCCCCTTTTTCAATCCAAATCTTCCTCCCACTCTCTCTACCTCATCCTCGACTCTATCCTTCTGTCACTCACCTCCTGACACTATCACTCTTTCTATTGCTTAGTGCCCCTCTACACATCTAGCTCCTGTCCTCTCAATACCCTCTCAGCCCACCTCCTACTACTCAATTGTCCCTTTTCATATCCTGCAGCCTCCTGTTTCTGTCCATTTCCTCTTCCAAATTCTCTCTCTCGGTCTCTCCTCTCCTTCACTTCTGCCCTCTATCTTCAACATTCTATAACTATTCCACCCTCCATCCGTCTTTGTCCATACCCTTGTCCCAAATTTCTGTGCCTATCTTCTTCTCCTCTGTCTCTCTCTTCTATTCAGCTCAACCCAGTCTATGCTGTCTATCTCCTGCTTCCTCCCTGTATCTCGTTGTCCAACTCTTTTTTACCTTCTTTTCGTATCCATCATATCCTGCCTCCCTCTCTTTGTCAATAGCAAAGTCTAGCAGAACCTCATACACATAGGCCACCCTGCATTAGAGGGTGTCATGAGAGTAGTACTGGCCTACTTCATCGACTTGTTTTGCAAGGTCTGCATGTACATATGGACATGGCTGAGGGAAGGTTGAGATGCACAAAGGAGGAGATGGACAGAGAGTTTGGGAAGGACGGAATGGATAGAGAGTAGTAGAGGAGGAATAGAATGGACATTAATATGGACGTTAATAGAGAGGCTGGAGAGGAATAACAGAGAGAGAGAGAAAGAGAGAGAGAGAGAGAGGGGGGGGGGAAGAGTGAAAAGAGAGAGTATTCTTATAGAATGTGCATGCAGACATGTTAAGCAACATGCAAGGTGTGATCACAATGGAAACGGAAATGGAAATGAAGTCCCATGCTTCTTGATAGAGCGTAGGGGAATGATGCGGAAGAGACACACCGCGATTCTATGCAAAGTCCTAGTGGAGGTGGTTCGCGTTGCCTTCCTCCGACCGTAATGGGGATGAACGATGATGAGGAAGACGACGACACAACAACACCCAGTCATCTGGGGGCAGGTGAAAATCCCGGACCCGCCGGGAATCGAACCTCGGGAAGCGCGAACGCTACTGCCAGACTACGAGCTGCTGACTGTGATCAAAATATAAGGTGATAAATTGTACTAGAAACAAAGTAATTACATTGAATTTGATTTAGTCTCCTCCAAAGAACTGTCCTTAGCTGTAAATGCACTTACACCAAAGTTTAATCGATGACTGGAAGCATTTATGGAAGGCTTCTTTTAGAAGGATGTTCAGCTAGTCTGCTGTGGTCCTCTGCATGTCAGAGATGCCTTGAAACCGCTTTCTTTCAAGCATGGTTTTAACTTTTGCGAAGACACAGTAATCGCTTTGTGCTAAATTTGGTGAGAAAGGAATTTTCACAAATGAAACACTTTTTCCGTGCAAAATATCGCGAAGTGACGTATATAGTTTATTAAGCCTGGCACTACGTTCTTGTAAGATACGACGTTTACAGCTATTCGTCAGGGAAGAACTCTGACCACACATCCCCTCAGTACCAACAAAACAATGAGAATGACTTTGATATTCGTTTTCCACTGACGTGCGGTTTTAAGATGAAGAGATTCAATGGTTTCTCAGTCAGAACTATAAATTTCCTTCTTAGTGTCATATACATAGACCTAGGTTTCATATCAAGTTACAGTTTTGGACATGAAGTTCGCATCTTAATGCAGACGTTCCTTCACCTCCATTCTGATACATGATTTTTCTCCTGTTCATCACTCAAAACTCTGAGAACAAATTTTACATTCACTCATCTCATTTACAAATTATTTGTCAAAACGCTTTTCACGCACCCATACGGGACGCTAAGTTCTTCGGTATGTTCTCGAGTAGTTAGTCAACATTTTAACCAACAACTAGTTTCACGTTTTTCAGATTTCCTTCTGTTTTTGAGGTTAATGGACATACCGAATCTAGCTCCTATTCTCCCATCCCATTTCCGCTCTTAAGTCGCTCTTACAACCTGTATACAGTCTTCTGTATTACGACATTATCACCATACACAAATTTCCATATTTCTTTGGCCCTTTTTGGCAACTTTAAACAGAAAATAAAATACTTGTGTTGTTCGAAATCAAAGTCTCGCGACAAACACCACCTGACTCTAGAGTCTCTGAATGCTGACTGGTAAGTGAGAAATTGACGCATCATGTCACAACGAATCAGTCAGTCGGACAAATTACATCAAATGGTCTGCATCGTCAAGAGTGGCCGCTAAAAAATTCATTCACGGTATTTTATGTTCACACCTATTTCTAGAATCAATGTTTGCCATTTCACATCGTCTTCGTCTCTGCGTAGCAACACGGCAGTTTGATTCCAGAATTGCAGTGATGTGATACTTTACCGCCATCTTCTCTGTAGAGCTGCTATACATTGTTCTCAGCTACGTCGACGAAATGTGTAGTCATGGGGAAGTGGCATTTATTATCCCTGCTAGATACTCTGTAGAGTCAGTTCCACCATAAACTTATTGTAGTGGTAAATGATTCTTGGTTGTTGAATTACTATCCGTCTCTTCTCCGGACGTGAATATCACATTACTAGGTAAGTTGGATATATAGTGACCAAATTTGTTGCTATTCTCACCACATTGTTGTCAGTCATTCCCTGAAGCCAATAATACATTAGATGAACATTCCGATCTAAAGTCAAATGTACCACTGGGTTTCCTTTTCAAATCTTCTCCCTTCTGTAAACGACAACCTTTACCAATTCTATGAGTTCTTATAGTACCTGTGGCCTGGACATTTTGTAGATGCAACTCAGAAAGGAGTTGAAATGAAGTAAATAAACTGTCAAAGTACAGCCTATAGGCCATCTCTTCCAGCTACTCCTTATCCAAGATCATTGTGAACATATTTTACTGGCAGTGTGTCTTCTCCTTGGTATGGTTCAAGCCAAATCCGTTACTTTTCCCTCCACACCAGATCTTAAACACGTATCTTATAGGTTTGCAGCAAATAAATAGTTTTAGCAAATAAGGCACCATGCTTTCGTCGACTGAATTATTTTGCATATGAGATATATGTTCTCTGCATTTTTAATTTATCATACTTATAAGGGGGTCAACCTTAGAAAATCTGTCACCACCATCAAGTTCGTCGTTATTGCAAACTTGAACGTTTGACATAATGAACTTGAAGCGGTCCCTAGGTATTGCATTACAATCTAAAATGTTGTGTACATCTGTTGACATCTGCCTTGTAGCACGACATAACCACTAAGAAGCAAAATAACTAAAATAAAAAACATTTCATTTTCTCTTCAGAGTAATTTACCAGTCGGTTCCTCTGTGGGTGGTAACAAAGCATCATCCAAACCATTTTCAGGAGTGCCACCATAAGTTCTCTCCAGAATTCCTAGAAGCTCATCTGAAGTCACTGGTTCCCTGCAAATAATTGTGCAGGAAATGTATCTTTTGTTTATATAAGAGATACTTTTCATATTATTTACTCTTACTGTTGCATTTTATTTTCAAACAACTAAATAAGAGGAATCCTATTCAAAAGCGTGGCTTCTAAAAGTAACTTTCAGAAATAGGATTTTTAAATGACAATTTACGAAAATGTAATATAAACGTGGGTTCTCAATTCTGATATAAAAAGACGAAAATAAATAAAACAACTATGTGATATTAAACGTGTTTAAGAGCATATTTTATACATTTTTGTGATTAAAACCACAACCTCTGTCGCAAAAATGTCTATAATCACTCGAAATTATGTGGCAGCAAAATGCAAATCTCAGCAAACATTGTGTCTGCAATAAGCTAACGTCCTTCCTGAAGGATGTGCTTAAATAGACGGTCATACAGGTAATATTTGGCAAGGAAATGTGTATATTATCCTTGGTATGCTAATACGACATTCGGAAATGGTATGTGAATGTCTAATAAATATGTGCACATAGACATTACACTATCTCGTCGACGACAAGGTCGGACAGATAATCCGTTTTCGGCACACCGAGTTTCCACACTCACAGAGAATAAGCGTGACACGACAACGGAAGGTAAATTATGTTTTAAACAATGGAAAGGATGTATTGGATGAAGTCTATACCAATGCCATCTGTTGGCAAGCAGATCAACTAGGTGTTATAAGCAGTTGCAAGCTCCACTATAAACATCCTTCCAAAAGGACAACAGCCGCAGCTGGGTGAATATGATGTTAAATGATGTTGATTTGAATTTGGTAGACTAGTTAACACATAAGTTTCTATCTAAAAGTAACTCTGTTGTGCGAAGATATTTCGTGACTATACTTGTGATATCTTACATTTAGCTTGTAATGCACTTTGCATCTGCATTCCCATAAGCTGTTGAGGGCAACAGACAGACACTACTCACTTATTGAAACACTGAGTTTGTAAAAAACACCTCTCAACCTTGCTTGAACACAACGTAAAATTAATGCTGTTACTGTGTGTCCATTGACAGATATCGTTCATTTTTTCTTAATTGAATTTGCTGACCTAATTTGAATTTTATTTTCTTCCCTCTCCACCCTTCCTTCCCTCACTCCCCCATTCTTCTCTTTTTCGGGGTGGGTATCTCTTTGTTTAGCTATTTACATCAACTTTCCTACAAACATTGATTAATTTATTATGTAGTGTACCATTGTTTAGAGTACTGTCTTTCTTTCTTTCTTTTGCTACCACCTTTATCCCACATTGTGCGCATGGTCTGCAGGGTTAAGTACCGATTTGGCATGGTTAATTGTAAGGGGCGCCTGGTTGCCCCTCCTGCCGTCACCTCGTACCCCCAGGACGGAATTAGTGTACCCCAGGTACCTGTGTCTAGTGTAAATCGAGAAATAGTGTGAATATGTTGCAAATGTCTGCGAGTCATGTAACTGAGGCGGGATGTGGGGATCAGCCCGGTATTGACCTAGGAGGATATGGAAAACTGCCTAAAAACCACTCCCAGGCTGGCCACCACACCGGCCGTCATCGTTAATCCGCCAGGCCGATTCGATCCAGGCTGGCGGGCCTAGTTGAGTTCAGGAAGAAGCACGTTAGCACTCACGGCTGTCCTGGTGGGTCTTTGTTTAGTGTAATGTATTCGTATAAAATCAGTTTTCCTTCTGCTAACGCCTTGCTTTGTGGGAGTTTTATTCTATTAAGGTTAATGGTACAACAGGCTATGGCAGGATTTTAGTATTTTTAAATTCGTTACCATTTCAGTTATGTGATGGTTGTGCACTGTATGATAGGTAACCAATATGCCAATGGTTTTAGCTCTGAGATGTTCTAAATATCTTGCTTTAAAGTTCTTGTATACTCCACTGATTATACAGTACATGTTTAGGTAAACTGAATTTCACATAGAAGCTAAACATAATGAAACCAATAGCAGTGCGAAAGGGTTATGACATCCATATTCTTGAGAAAAGAAAGCAACAAAAATGTAGACAGGAAAATAAGCAACGAACGACATGTACACAATACCCGGCACAGCAACATAAAATAACACATCACACTGACAATGACCAGAAAATTGGCACAACAGAGAAACAACTCACACACAAAAGGAACGTCACACGCCCTCCTACAGTGATAAAATACACTCATGCTCATAAATTAAGAATGATGCAGATACATGGTGAAACAACGCTCTGGTGGGCGGTTTGCGGATTTAAATCATCTCGGAGTATGACCATGCGGTGCATTTGACCTGCGGTCCTCGCACGATGGGGCTGTCAGCAGTCCACATACGTAGTTGTGTGTTGGTGCATGTCAGAGTACGGTGCATCGAGTAAGTGTGCAGAAGTTTTCAGACGTGGTAATGGTGACTGTGTATTGAAAATGTCTTAAAGAACACATATTGATGACGTTATGAGGGGTAAAACACAAGGGTGACTGGAGGCTGGTGAAACACAGCAGGTCATAGCATGGGCCCACCGTGTAGCCACGAAATGTGATCTATAGATTATAGCAACGATTCCAGCAGACTGGAAACGTGTCCAGGCGCTACTGTAACGGACGTCCACAGTGTGCAACGCCACAAGAAGACCGGTATCTCACCATCAGTGCCCGCTGACAGCCACAGAATACTGCAGGTATCCTTGCTCGGGACCTTACCGCAACCACTGGAACGGTTGTCTCCCAGACACAGTCTAAAGACGACTGAACAGACATGGTTTATTCGCCCGGAAACCTGCAAAGTGCATCCCACCACTAACCAATGGACACAGGAGAGCCCGTAAAGCCTGGTGTCAAGAACACAGAGGAACAGTGGTCCAAGGTTATGTTGACGGACGTGTCCAGGTATAATCTGAAAAGTGATTCTCGTAAGGTTTTCAGCTGGCGTCAACCAGGAACCAGATAGTAACCCATTAATGTCCAGGAAAGGGAACTGTATGGAGGTCGCGGTTTGATGGTGTGGGGTTGGATTATGATTGGTGCACGTAAACCCCTGCACATCTTTGCAGAGGAACTATAACAGGTCACGTGTATCGGAACGTAATTTTACACCAGTATGTCTGCCTTTTCAGGGTTGCAGTGGGTCCCACCTTCCTCCTGATCGATGATAACGCTAGGCCTCACCGAACTGACATCATGGGGCAACAGAAGATATCAGGCGAATGGAGTGGCATGTCTGTTCTCAAGACCTAAACCCCATCTAGCACGTCTTGGATACTCTCAGTCGACGTATCGCTGCACGTCTTCAAACCCCTACGGCACTTCAGCTCCGACAGCCACTGGTGCAAGAACGGGAGGCTATACGGCAGGAGCTGTTCGACCACCTGATGCAGAGTATGCCAACCCGTTGTGCGGCATGTGTACGTGTGCATGGTGATCATATACCATATTGATGTTTGGATACATGGGCAGGAAAAAGTGGCATTTTGTAGCACATGTGTTTCGTGATGGTTTTCTGAACTCACCACCAATACCGTGCAGTTACAGATGTGTATCGTGTGTGATCCCTAAGTGTCTATGTTATCAGCGCATTCAGCAATTATCCTTATCTTTTTAGCATGTGTTTAAGTCACAAAATAGGCAATTTTAAAGAAACAGGAACTTAAAATAAGACACAGGACGGACAACACAATACAGATAATGCTCACAACACAGAGAACATCCACAGATAAATTGAAGAGGTCAGGCATATATTAGTTTGTATGCAACACTTGTCAGTCAGTACGCACAGAGCAAATATGCAAGACATTCAGAACACTCAGAGTTCCAAGAAGCGGTAACTACCATGGCACATTTGATCACGAATGAGCAGGCAAACAAGACTCATCTACAGTACAAGCATATTTTAAAAAACTGTATTAGAACCAGCTTATAACAATGATTCACTGGAGACGAAAGCTCCATGTGCAAACGGCGTTAGCAGAAGGAGAAAACTATGCAACTTCAGACTATTTCACACGTTAAATGAGCTTTACAGATAAGACGATACAACATCTACACGCATGCACACACACACACACACACACACACACACACACACACACACACACACACACACACACAAGGATAAAAAGAGACGGAAAGAAATAGACTACACAGGAGTGTATTTTCGAGTTTACGGTATGCTCTTCGGTGTCGCCTTGACATATAAATTGTTAACACTTTCCGGCGTGATCTGCTGGAGTGCTTATAGTCTTCAAACATCCAGTGAACATCTGTTATTATAATGAAAAGTGAATTTTAATGAACATGCACAAAAATAAAAATTCATTGAAAACCAATGTTCATCAAAAACTTCGAACTTTATTAGAAAATACCAAACAGCAGCTACATTCGTCATGAACCTCTAGTACAAACTACCGTGAACTATATCAGTTTTGATACTAAAAATGGTGCTACGGATCAAGTGATTGCATATGTTGGAATATTTCTCCTCATTGCTATTTCGATCTGCAGTAATATGAATGGTATTTATACACAAATAACGGAAATCAGTACTGTGGATGGTGCAGACATCATCATTGAAGTACACCAGCACAATTGACAACATGAGTTGTCATGATTAGCTACAGGATAATCCACTTCACATAAAAACATCACACACCTTGCTGAACGGAAACTATAACTTTGGTACCAGATTTCATGGCTATTATACGTATATTAAACAAAAATAAAAGTAATTCAGTAAGCGTTTGCCAATAATTCGTAGAATTTTTATGCGCACTACTATCATAAAAATAGTTTAGTGGCAATGCCATTAAAGGTAGGAAACAAAGAAAATCCGTGATTAGAAGACAAACAGATATTATCAAGAGAGCAGGAAACAACAGATTCATTTTCTACATTTACATCTGCGTATGCTGTTGTTGTTGTGGTCTTCAGTCCTGAAACTGGTTTGATGCAGCTCTCCATGCTACTCTATCATGTGCAAGCTTCTTCATCTCCCAGTACCTACTGCAACCTACATCCTTCTGAATCTGCTTAGTGTAGTCATCTCTTGGTCTCCCTCTCCGATTTTTACCCTCCACGCTGCACTCCAATACTAAATTGGTGAACCCTTGATGCCTCAGAACATGTCCTACCAACCGATCCCTTCTTCTGGTCACGTTGTGCCACGAACTTCTCCCCAATCCGATTCAATACTTCCTCATTAGTTATGTGATCTACCCATCTAATCTTCAGCATTCTTCTGTAGCACCACATTTCGAAAGCTTCTATTCTCTTCTTGTCCAAACTATTTATCGTCCATGATTCACTTCCATACATGGCTACACTCCATACAAATACTATCAGAAACGCTTTCCTTGCCATTGCCAGTCTACATTTTATATTCTCTCTACTTCGACCATCATCAGTTATTCTGCTCCCCAAATAGCAAAACTCCTTTACTACTTTAAGTGTCTCACTTCCTAATCTAATTCTCTCAGCATCACCCGATTTAATTTGACTACATTCCATTATCCTCGTTTTGCTTTTGTTGATGTTCATCTTATATACTCCTCTCAAGACACTGTCCATTCCATTCAACTGCTTTTCCAAGTTCTTTGCTGTCTCTGACAGAATTACTATGTCATCGGCGAACCTCAAAGTTTTTATTTCTTCTCCATGGACTTTAATACCTACTCCGAATTTTTCTTTTGTTTCCTTCACTGCTTGCTCAATACACAGATTGAATAACATCGGGGATAGACTACAGACCTGTCTCACTCCCTTTCCAACAACTGCTTCCCTTTCATGTCCCTCGACTCTTATAACTGCCATCTGGTTTCTGGACAAATTGTAAATAGCCTTTCGCTCCCTGTATTTTACCCCTGCCACCTTCAGAATTTGAAAGAGAATATTCTAGTCAACATTGTCAAAAGCTTTCTCTAAGTCTACAAATGCTAGAAACGTAGGTTTGCCCTTCCTTAATCTAGCTTCTAAGATAAGTCGTAGGGTCAGTATTGCCTCACGTGTTCCAACATTTCTACGGAATCCAAACTGAGCTTCCCCGAGGTTGGCTTCTACTAGTTTTTCCATTCGTCTGTAAAGAACTCGCGTTAGTATTTTGCAGCTGTGACTTATTAAACTGATAGTTCGGTAATTTTCGCATCTGTCAACACCTGCTTTCTTTGGGATTGGAATTATTGTATTCTTCTTGAAGTCTGAGGGTATTTCGCCTGTCTCATACATCTTGCTCACCAGATGGTAGAGTTTTGTCAGGACTGGCTCTCCCAAGGCCGTTAGTAGTTCCAATGGAATGTTGTCTACTCCAGGGGTTTTGTTTCGACTCAGGTCTTTCAGTGCTCTGTCAAACTCTTCACACAGTATCGTATCTCCCATTTCATCTTCATCTACATCCTCTTCCATTTCCATAATATTGTCCTCAAGTACATCGCCCTTGTATCGACCCTCTAATACTCCTTCCACCTTTCTGCTTTACCTTCTTTCGTTACAACTGGGTCTCCATCTGAGCTCTTGATATTCATACAAGTGGCTCTCTTTATCCAAAGATCTCTTTAATTTCCTGTAGGCAGTATCTATCTTACCCCTAGTGAGATAAGCCTCTACATCCTTACATTTGTCCTCTAGCCGTCCCTGCTTAGCCATTTTGCACTTCCTGTCGATCTCATTTTTGTATTCCTTTTTGCCTGCTTCATTTACTGCATTTTTATATTTTCTCCTTTCATCAATTAAATTCAATATTTCTTCTGTTACCCAAGGATTTCTACTAGCCCTCGTCTTTTTACATACTTGATCCTCTGCTGCCTTCACTACTTCATCCCTCAAAGCTACCCATCCTTCTTCAATTGTATTTCTTTCCCCCATTCCTGTCAATTGCTCCCTTATGCACTCCTTGAAACTCTGTACAACCTCTGGTTCTCTTATTTTTTCCAGGTCCCATCTCCTTAAAGTCCCACCTTTTTGCAGTTTCTTCAGTTTTAATCTACAGGTCATAACCAACAGATTGTGGTCAGAGTCCACATCTGCCCCTGGAAATGTCTTACAATTTAAAACCTGGTTCCTAAATCTATGACGTACCATTATATAATCTGTCTGAAACCTGTCAGTATCTCCAGGCTTCTTCCGTGTATGCAGCCTTCTTTTATGATTCTTGAACCAAGTGTTACCTATGATTCAGTTGTGCTCTGGGCAAAATTCTACCAGGCGGCTTCCTCTTTCATTTCTTTGCCCCAGCCCATATTCACCTACTACGTTTCCTTTTCTCCCTTTTCCTACTACCGAATTCCAGTCACCCATGACTATTAAATTTTCGTCACCCTTCACTATCTGTTTAATTTCTTTTATTTGATCATACATTTCTTCAATTTCTTCGTCATCTGCTGAGCTAGTTGGCATATAAACTTGTACTACTGTAGTAGGTGTGGGCTTCGTATCTATCTTGGCCACAATAATGCGTTCACTATGTAGTTTGTAGTAGCTTACCCGCATTCCTATTTTCCTATTCATTATTAAGTCTACTCCTGCATTACCCCTATTTGATTTTGTGTTTATAACCCTGTAGTCACCTGACCAGAAGTCTTGTTCCTCCTGCCACCGAACTTCACTAATTCCCACTATATCTAACTTTAACCTATGCATTTCCCTTTTTAAATTTTCTAACCTATCTGCCCGATTAAGGGATCTGACATTCCACGCTCCGACCCGTAGAACGCCAGTTTTCTTTCTCCTGATAACGACATCCTCTTGAGTAGTCCCCGCCCGGAGATCCGAATGGGGGACTATTTTACCTCCGGAAAATTTACCCAAGAGGATGCCATCATTATTTAATCATACAGTAAAGCTGCAAGCCCTCGGGAAAAATTACGGCTGTAATTTCCCCTTGCTTTCAGCCGTTCGCAGTACCAGCACAGCAAGGCTGTTTTGGTTATTGTTACAAGGCCGGATCAGTCAATCATCCAGACTGTTGCCCCTACAACTACTGAAAAGGCTGCTGCCCCTCTTCAGGAACCACACGTTTATCTGGCCTCTCAACAGATACCCCTCCGTTGTGGTTGCACCTACGGTACGGCTATCTGTATCGCCGAGGCACGCAAGCCTCCCCACCAACGGCAAGGTCCGTTGTTCATGAAGGGGACATCTGCGTATATATTACGCAAAACATCGTGAAGTCCACGGCAAACCGTACGTCCTATTGTACCAGTTATTAGGGTATATTTTTGTTCTATTCACGTATGTAGCGTGGGAAGAATGACTGAAAGCCTCTGCGCGTACAGTAATTATTCTAGTCATATCCTTATGATCCCTACGTGAGTGACACGTAGGGAGTTGTCATATATTTCTAGAGTAATCATTGTAAGTCGGTTCTTGAAAATTTGTAGATAGGCTTTGAGAGGATAGCTTATGTCTTTGTTCAAGTGTTTTCCAGTTCAGTTTCTTCAGTATCTCCGGGGCACTCTCCCATGTATTAAACAAACCTGCGACCATTCGCTCTGCTCTTCTCTGTATATGCTCAATATCCGCAATTACAATAAATTAATTAATTAATTAATTAATTAATTAATTAATTAATTAATTAAAAAACGGCTTTGAGCACTATGGGACCTAACATCTCAGGTCATCAGTCCCTTAGAACTTAGAACTACTTAAACTTAGCTAACCTAAGGACATTACACACATCTATGCCCGAGGCAGGATTCGAACCTGTGACCGTAGCGGTCGCGCGGTTCCAGACTGCAGCGCCTAGAACCGCACGGGCACTTCGGCCGGCTCCGCTGTTACACCTATGTGAAATGGGTCCTACTCACTTGACCAATATTCTACAGCTGGTAGCACGAGGGATTTGTAAACAATCTCCTTAGTAGACTGATTGCACTTCCCCAGTATTCTACCACGAGAACGAAGTGTACCACCTGCTTTACGCATGACTGAACATATGTGATCATTCCACATCATATTCCCACGAAGTGTTACACTCAGGTACTTGTATGAGTCTGCCCATTCAAACAGTGAATCATTTATATTGTAGTCATAGGATACTATGCTTTTTTCGTTTTGTGAAGTGCAAAATTTTGAATTTCTGAACGTTTAGAGCAAGCTGCCAGTCTCTGCACTACATTGAAATCTTACCAAGGTCTCAGTGAATATTTATGCAGTTCCTTTCAATTAGTACTTCATTATATATGACTGCATCATCTGCAAGAAACCTGATTGTACCATTAATATTGACTGCAAGATCATGAATATACAATAAGGGCAGCAAGATTCAAAACACAGTTTCCCGTGGCATGCCCTGAGCTATTTCTATATCTTAATATGACGCTTCATCCAGCTTATGTCACAATTTTCAGTTGATAGCTAATACACCATGTGATCTAAAGTATCCGACACCCCCCAAAACATACGTCTTTCATATTAGGTGCATTGTGCTGTCACCTACTGCCAGGTACTCCATATCAGTGACCTCAGTAGTCATTACACATCGTGAGAGAAGAAAATGGGACGCTCCTCGGTTATCACAGACTTTGAACGTGGTCAGGTGATCGGGTGTCACTTGTGTCATACGTCTGTACGCGAGATTTCCACACTCCTAAATATCCCAAGGTCTACTGTTTCCGATGTGATAGTAAAGTGGAAAGGTGAAGGGATATGTACAGCACAAAAGCGTACAGGCTGACCTTATCTGTAAACAGACGACAGATTCCGCCGACAGTTGAAGAGGTCATAATGTGTAATAGGATCCACTGTAAGTACTATGACAGTAAGGCGGGAGGCGAGAAACTAGGCGTTCATGGTCGAACAGTTGCTCCTAAGCCACTCTTCATGCCGGTAAATCCTAAACGACGTCTCGCTTGGTGTGGGTAGCGTAAATATTGTACGATTAATTTGTGGAAAAACGTTGTGTGGAGCGACTGATCACAGTACATAATGCGGCGATCCGATGGTAAGGTGTGATAATGGCGGATTCCCAGTCACAGTCATCTGCCAGCGTGTGTAGTGCCAACAGTAAAATTCGGAGGTGGTGGTTTTATGGTGTGGTCGTGTTTTTCATGGAGGGGGCTGCACCCCTTGCTGTTTTGTGCGGCACTATCACAGAAAAGGTCTAAATTGATGTTTTAAGCACATTCTGGCTTCCCGCTGTTGAACAGCAATTCGGGGATGGTGGTGGCATCTTTCAACACGATCGAGCACCTGTTCATAGTGAACGGGCTGTGGCGGAGTAGTTACACGACAATAACACCCCTGTAATCGACAGAGCCCTGACCTGAATCCTATAGAACACCTTTGGGAGCCTTAGGACCACCGACTTGGTGCCAGACCTCACAGACCGACATCGATACCTCTCCTCAGTGCAGCACATCGTGAAGAATGGGCTGCCATTCGTCAAGAAACCTTCCAGCCCCTGACTGAAGGTATGCCTGGGAGAATGGAAACTGTCTTCAAGGCTAATGGTGGGCCAATACCGTATTGAATTACAGAATTACCGGTGGAGGGCGTCACGAACTTGTAAGTAATATTCAGCCTGGTGTCCTGATACTTTTTATGAGATAGTGTATTATTGTACTTTTGACATTAAGCGTAGGTGCGGCACTGAGTCTAGTACTTTTCGGAAATTAACAACTACTGCATCCACGTGGTTGCCTTGATCCAAAACTTTCTGTATGTCGCATAAGAGAAGGTCGAATTGCGTTTCACGTGATGGGTGTTTTCGAAATCTACCGTGGTTGGCACTGAGCAAATCATTCAGTTCGTGATAGCTCGTTATGTTTGAGCTCAGAATATGTTCTCAGATTCCACCAAAAATGGAAGTTAAGGATATTGGACAGTAGTTGTGTGGATTACTTCTATTACCCTTCTTGTAGACCGGTCTGACCTGTGCCTTTTTCCAAGGACTGGACAAGGTTTGTTGTACGATGTTTCTACTAACTCAGCTGCAAATTCACTATAGAATCTGACAGGGATTCCATAAGGACCTGGTGGTTTATTGAATTCTAGCGATTTGAGCTGTAGCTCAACACCACTGACATTAATAATAGTTTCATTTATTTTTTCAGTATTCTGAGAATTAAATTGCTGCAGTTCTCCTTTATTTTCCTTTGTAAAGGAACATTTAAAAACGGTGTTAACGATTTCAGCTCCTACTTTGCTTTCCTCGATTTCAGTTACTGTCTGATTCGCTAGGGACTGGGCACTAACTTTGGTGCCACCAACAGCCTTTACATACGATCACAATTTCTTTGGGTTCTGTGAAAGATCACGTGACAATATCCTGCTACGGTATTCATTGACGGTATCACGCTTTGTTCTCTTGACAGCCAAGCGCGTTTCATTCAGCTTCTCTCTATCTACAGCCCTACGCTTTGTTCTACACATGTTATGCAGTACTCTCTGTTTATTTAGATGTTTCTTTACAGTGTCAGTATACCATGGACGTTCACTTCCATTATGAACTGTCCTAATGGGTTCATATCTATCCAGTGTGTCGTCAACTATTCTTTTAAACTTGAGCCTCAGTTAATCAACATGCTCCTGCCCTGGGCTGGAAGTTTGAAGTTCCTCATTGGAATATGACATCATGGATTTCTTATCTAGTTTACTGAAGATACATATCTTTCAGCTTGGTTTAACTGTCGCCTTTACTTTCCTAATCATTGTTGCCACAGCCGCGTCATGGTCGCTGATACCAGTTTCGATGTGTACATCCTCAAAGACGTCACGTCTATTTCTTCGCATTAGATCCTACATATATCCGTCATCAGTGGGGTTCCTAACTATCTGTTCCAGATAGTTTTCAAAACAGTAACTATCCCAACAAATTGTTGGACGATTCAAGTCTTCACCAATGACTTCAGTATGATTGAGGAACTGATGTACAAGGGAACTGATGTTTTCTCTTAAGTTTTCTGTCACACCAGGAGATGAGTCGAGTGGGAGGTACAAGGATTCAAAGTTCATTTTATGCCCACTCATTATACTGGATCTTTCCCAAACAGTCTCACATGCAGCTTCAATTTCTACCTCGGTATATTTGAGTTTCTTATGTACTGCGCCAAATACATCACCTAAATTTTCCATTTGCCTATCCTTTCGATATGCAATTAAACTTTCCCCAAAAATCTCACTGCTGTTTATTATAGGTTCCAGTCACCTCTCCAGTCCCATGGGCGAATCTTTCCCAGTAGTGTGGCCGTCAGCAACCTATCAGTATATTTTTACATTTGTGGCATCTCCTGTGCGAGTCATTGTTCAAATATGAAATCACATGCCATACATACACACACACACACACACACACCATTAAAATGCTGCGTTATGATTTCTTGTTTCATTTTTATAGTTGGTATTTTGGTTTTCCCATCTGTGCCACGTCTTGTAAAACGACTGTGGCTTGTGACGTCATATATATATATATATATATATATATATATATATATATATATAAATGAAACAAGAAATCATAACGCAGCATTTTAATGGTCATAAAAACTAAATGCGCCAATCAGTGTGCAGTGGCTGAGTTCAAAAGTGTCCCAACGATCTGAATTTGGGGCGATGTTAAAGAAAACCAAGCAACGTATATTACCATTTACCAAAATACACTCCTAGAAATTGAAATAAGAACACCGTGAATTCATTGTCCCAGGAAGGGGAAACTTTATTGACACATTCCTGGGGTCAGATACATCACATGATCACACTGACAGAACCACAGGCACATAGACAAGGGCAACAGAGCATGCACAATGTCGGCACTAGTACAGTGTATATCCACCTTTCGCAGCAATGCAGGCTGCTATTCTCCCATGGAGACGATCGTAGAGATGCTCGATGTAGTCCTGTGGAACGGCTTGCCATGCCATTTCCACCTGGCGCCTCAGTTGAACCAGCGTTCGTGCTGAACGTGCAGACCGCGTGAGACGACGCTTCATCCATTCCCAAACATGCTCAATGGGGGACAGATCCGGAGATCTTGCTGGCCAGGGTAGTTGACTTACACCTTCTAGAGCACGTTGGGTGGCACGGGATACATGCGGACGTGCATTGTCCTGTTGGAACAGCAAGTTCCCTTGCCGGTCTAGGAATGGTAGAACGATGGGTTCGATGACGGTTTGGATGTACCGTGCACTATTCAGTGACCCCTCGACGATCACCAGAGGTGTACGGCCAGTGTAGGAGATCGCTCCCCAAACCATGATGCTGGGTGTTGGCCCTGTGTGCCTCGGTCGTATGCAGTCCTGATTGTGGCGCTCACCTGCACGGCGCCAAACACGCATACGACCATCATTGGCACCAAGGCAGAAGCGACTCTCATCGCTGAAGACGACACGTCTCCATTCGTCCCTCCATTCACGCCTGTCGCGATACCACTGGAGGCGGGCTGCACGATGTTGGGGCGTGAGCGGAAGACGGCCTAACGGTGTGCGGGACCGTAGCCCAGCTTCATGGAGACGGTTGCGAATGGTCCTCGCCGATACCCCAGGAGCAACAGTGTCCCTAATTTGCTGGGAAGTGGCGGTGCGGTCCCCTACGGCACTGCGTAGGATCCTACGGTCTTGGCGTGCATCCGTGCGTCGCTGCGGTCCGGTCCCAGGTCGACGGGCACGTGCACCTTCCGCCGACCACTGGCGACAACATCGATGTACTGTGAAGACCTCACGCCCCACGTGTTGAGCAATTCGGCGGTACGTCCACCCGGCCTCCCGCATGCCCACTATACGCCCTCGCTCAAAGTCCGTCAACTGCACATACGGTTCACGTCCACGCTGTCGCGGCATGCTACCAGTGTTAAAGACTGCGCTGGAGCTCCGTATGCCACGGCAAACTGGCTGACACTGACGGTGGCGGTGCACAAATGCTGCGCAGCTAGGGCCATTCGACGGCCAACACCGCGGTTCCTGGTGTGTCCGCTGTGTCGTGCGTGTGATCATTGCTTGTACAGCCCTCTCGCAGTGTCCGGAGCAAGTATGGTGGGTCTGACACACCGGTGTCAATGTGTTCTTTTTTCCATTTCCAGGAGTGTATTTAACATTCATCTAAGATACGTAAACTAGCAATATCCCAAATTAAAATTGAGCACACACGCACACATTTCTCTTTCTCTGTGTTTTATACAGCAGTAAAAATATGAACATATGGAATACTATACGTGTCACAGTGAATTTAATTGCTCTTTGTTTCATTGTCATTAAAAATGGTTTATATCAAATACCGTATTGAGTTATCAGTTAGTTACAGATAAAATTATCTTTAATTCCCCGTGGTCTCTTCCCTCTCCATGAAATTTTTATTTTAAGTCATGAAAGTAGAACCACAAGCAAAGAGTTGTACGTTTGAGATCCTGACATCGCCAACCTAATCAGAAAGTTATTTACTCTTCACATTCTTGATCTGAGTGCTGAGGAATGCTCTTTTACATCTATTTCAGCGTGCTTGCAGTACAGTCCGCTACAAGGGTACGACCTCGTCTTAATGAGATATCAACAACAACGTATTTCTTTTCTAGTATAAAAAATTTAATACTGGTTACATGGACACTTTTATGCAAAAGCAATGTCATCAACCAGAGCGATGTTAATACGGTTGTGTCACGCATAGAGAACTTTATTGTAGGAATTGGAAACAAGACGAAACAGAAATATGAGAGTGCTGTACATCAGAGTTGGCCTCACGATCAACTCTCCAGGAGTAGAAGGAAAGTCTTTTTTTTTATTTTTCTCATCATTACATACTATAAAAATGCAAAATCCACCGGCATGGCCAGAGTAAAACTGCGGTAAAGTGGTGCATTGATGAATGATACAACTTGTGTCATTGCACGAAAACAATCGCGCGTTCGAGAAACAATCAACGGCACTACCGCACTCACAACCTACGACCTATTCGCCAAAAAACTGTTAGAAACATAGCCAGCCGAAAACCTAACATTCCTCAGCAGCACCTTCAAGAGCGACTTCTTACATACATCGGACGATCTGAAGACTTCATTAAAATGTCACATTTTTGCGGAAATCAAATAGCACATTTAGTACTATAGACATAGCCAACATATGATATCACGACGAGTCAAATCTGGACGACGGACCGAGTGAGGTGGAGCAGTGGTTAACCCACCGGACTCGCATTTGGGAGGACATCGGTTCAAACCAGCTTCCGGCCTTCCGTATTTAGGTTTTCTGTGAATCTCCTAAATCGCTTCAGGAAAATGCGGGGGGCGATTCCTTTGAAAGGGCACACCCGAATGCCTTCCCTGTCCTTCTCTAATCGAAAGGGAACGATTACCTCGCGGTTTGGCCCCATCCTTCAAATCAACCAACCAACCATATGGGTGACAGGCCGACCAAGGCAAAGGTCCTCGTTCGTGAACACACTCTGGAATATCTCGTGTCCTCTGGAGTGAACAACCATCATACTAGTACCACAGGTTCCTTTCACTTTGCAGAGGAACGTCTTCTAGCATTACCATTACCAGTCCTTCCATGGTGCTACTAACAGTTCGTAAGCATGAGAAGTAAAACCACCTATCATCCTGAACACACTATGGAATATTTCGTGCCCTCTGGAGAGAATAACCATCATACTGGTACCACAGGTTCCTTCCAGTTTGCAGAGGAACGTCTTCTAGCATTACCATTACCAGTCCTCCCATGGTGCTACTAACAGTTCGTAAGCATGAGAAGTAAAACCACCTATCATCCTGAACACACTCTGGAATATTTCGTGTCCTCTGGAGTGAACAACCATCATACTGGTACCACAGGTTCCTTCCACTTTGCAGAGGAACGTCTTCTAGCATTACCATTACCAGTCCTTCCATGGTGCTACTAACACTTCGTAAGCATGAGAAGTAAAACCACCTATCATCCTGAACACACTCTGGAATATTTCGTGTCCTCTGGAGTGAACAACCATCATACTGGTACCACAGGTTCCTTCCACTTTGCAGAGGAACGTCTTCTAGCATTAGCATTACCAGTCCTCCCATGGTGCTACTAACAGTTCGTAAGCATGAGAAGTAAAACCACCTATCATCCTGAACACACTCTGGAATCTTTCGTGTCCTCTGGAGTGAACAACCATCGTACTGGTACCACAGGTTCCTTCCAGTTTGCAGAGGAACGTCTTCTAGCATTACCATTACCAGTACTTCCATGGTGCTACTAACAGTTCGTAAGCATGAGAAGTAAAACCACCTATCATCCTGAACACACTCTGGAATATTTCGTGTCCTCTGGAGTGAACAACCATCATACTGGTACCACAGGTTCCTTTCACTTTGCAGAGGAACGTCTTCTAGCATTACCATTACCAGTCCTCCCATGGTGCTACTAACAGTTCGTAAGCATGAGAAGTAAAACCACCTATCATCCTGAACAGACTCTGGAATATTTCGTGTCCTCTGGAGTGAACAACCATCATACTGGTACCACAGGTTCCTTTCACTTTGCAGAGGAACGTCTTCTAGCATTACCATTACCAGTCCTCCCATGGTGCTACTAACAGTTCGTAAGCATGAGAAGTAAAACCACCTATCATCCTGAACACACTCTGGAATATTTCGTGTCCTCTGGAGTGAACAACCATCATACTGGTACCACAGGTTCCTTCCAGTTTGCAGAGGAACGTCTTCTAGCATTACCATTACCAGTACTTCCATGGTGCTACTAACAGTTCGTAAGCATGAGAAGTAAAACCACCTATCATCCTGAACACACCCTGGAGTATTTCGTGTCCTCTGGAGTGAACAACCATCGTACTGGTACCACAGGTTCCTTCCAGTTTGCAGAGGAACGTCTTCTAGCATTACCATTACCAGTACTTCCATGGTGCTACTAACAGTTCGTAAGCATGAGAAGTAAAACCACCTATCATCCTGAACAGACTCTGGAATATTTCGTGTCCTCTGGAGTGAACAACCATCATACTGGTACCACAGGTTCCTTCCAGTTTGCAGAGGAACGTCTTCTAGCATTACCATTACCAGTCCTCCCATGGTGCTACTAACAGTTTGCAAGCATGAAAAGTAAAACCATCTATCATCCTGCACACACTCTGGAATATTTCGTGTCCTCTGGAGTGAACAACCATCATACTGGTACCACAGGTTCCTTCCAGTTTGCAGAGGAACGTCTTCTAGCATTACCATTACCAGTACTTCCATGGTGCTACTAACAGTTCGTAAGCATGAGAAGTAAAACCACCTATCATCCTGAACACACTCTAGAATCTTTCGTGTCCTCTGGAGTGAACAACCATCATACTGGTACCACAGGTTCCTTCCAGTTTGCAGAGGAACGTCTTCTAGCATTACCATTACCAGTCCTCCCATGGTGCTACTAACAGTTTGCAAGCATGAAAAGTAAAACCAATTATCATCCTGCACACACTCTGGAATATTTCGTGTCCTCTGGAGTGAACAACCATCATACTGGTACCACAGGTTCCTTCCACTTTGCAGAGGAACGTCTTCTAGCATTATTATTACCAGTTCTTCCATGGTGCTACTAACAGTTCGTGAGCATGAGAAGTAAAACCACCTATCATCCTGAACACACTCTGGAATATTTCGTGTCCTCTGGAGTGAACAACCATCATACTGGTACCACAGGTTCCTTTCACTTTGCAGAGGAACGTCTTCTAGCATTACCATTACCAGTCCTCCCATGGTGCTACTAACAGTTCGTAAGCATGAGAAGTAAAACCACCTATCATCCTGAACACACTCTGGAATATTTCGTGTCCTCTGGAGTGAACAACCATCATACTGGTACCACAGGTTCCATTTACTTTGCAGAGGAACGTCTTCTAGCATTACCATTACCAGTCCTCCCATGGTGCTACTAACAGTTCGTAAGCATGAGAAGTAAAACCACCTATCATCCTGAACACACTCTGGAATATTTCGTGTCCTCTGGAGTGAACAACCATCATACTGGTACCACAGGTTCCATTTACTTTGCAGAGGAACGTCTTCTAGCATTACCATTACCAGTCCTCCCATGGTGCTACTAACAGTTCGTAAGCATGAGAAGTAAAACCACCTATCATCCTGAACACACTCTGGAATATTTCGTGTCCTCTGGGGTGAACAACCATCATACTGGTACCACAGGTTCCATTTACTTTGCAGAGGAACGTCTTCTAGCATTACCATTACCAGTCCTCCCATGGTGCTACTAACAGTTCGTAAGCATGAGAAGTAAAACCACCTATCATCCTGAACACACTCTGGAATATTTCGTGTCCTCTGGAGTGAACAACCATCATACTGGTACCACAGGTTCCTTCCACTTTGCAGAGGAACGTCTTCTAGCATTACCATTACCAGTCCTCCCATGGTGCTACTAACAGTTCGTAAGCATGAGAAGTAAAACCACCTATCATCCTGAACACACTCTGGAATATTTCGTGTCCTCTGGGGTGAACAACCATCATACTGGTACCACAGGTTCCATTTACTTTGCAGAGGAACGTCTTCTAGCATTACCATTACCAGTCCTCCCATGGTGCTACTAACAGTTCGTAAGCATGAGAAGTAAAACCACCTATCATCCTGAACACACTCTGGAATATTTCGTGTCCTCTGGAGTGAACAACCATCATACTGGTACCACAGGTTCCTTCCACTTTGCAGAGGAACGTCTTCTAGCATTACCATTACCAGTCCTCCCATGGTGCTACTAACAGTTCGTAAGCATGAGAAGTAAAACCACCTATCATCCTGAACACACCCTGGAGTATTTCGTGTCCTCTGGAGTGAACAACCATCATACTGGTACCACAGGTTCCTTTCACTTTGCAGAGGAACGTCTTCTAGTATTACCATTACCAGTCCTCCCATGGTGCTACTAACAGTTTGCAAGCATGAAAAGTAAAACCATCTATCATCCTGAACACACTCTGGAATATTTCGTGTCCTCTGGAGTGAACAACCATCATACTGGTACCACAGGTTCCTTCCACTTTGCAGAGGAACGTCTTCTAGCGTTATTATTACCAGTTCTTCCATGGTGCTACTAACAGTTCGTGAGCATGAGAAGTAAAACCACCTATCATCCTGAACACACTCTGGAATATTTCGTGTCCTCTGGAGTGAACAACCATCATACTGGTACCACAGGTTCCTTTCACTTTGCAGAGGAACGTCTTCTAGCATTACCATTACCAGTCCTCCCATGGTGCTACTAACAGTTCGTAAGCATGAGAAGTAAAACCACCTATCATCCTGAACACACTCTGGAATATTTCGTGTCCTCTGGAGTGAACAACCATCATACTGGTACCACAGGTTCCTTCCACTTTGCAGAGGAACGTCTTCTAGCATTACCATTACCAGTCCTCCCATGGTGCTACTAACAGTTCGTAAGCATGAGAAGTAAAACCACCTATCATCCTGAACACACTCTGGAGTATTTCGTGTCCTCTGGAGTGAACAACCATCATACTGGTACCACAGGGTCCTTTCACTTTGCAGAGGAACGTCTTCTAGTATTACCATTACCAGTCCTCCCATGGTGCTACTAACAGTTCGTAAGCATGAGAAGTAAAACCACCTATCATCCTGAACACACCCTGGAGTATTTCGTGTCCTCTGGAGTGAACAACCATCATACTGGTACCACAGGTTCCTTTCACTTTGCAGAGGAACGTCTTCTAGTATTACCATTACCAGTCCTCCCATGGTGCTACTAACAGTTTGCAAGCATGAAAAGTAAAACCATCTATCATCCTGAACACACTCTGGAATATTTCGTGTCCTCTGGAGTGAACAACCATCATACTGGTACCACAGGTTCCTTCCACTTTGCAGAGGAACGTCTTCTAGCGTTATTATTACCAGTTCTTCCATGGTGCTACTAACAGTTCGTGAGCATGAGAAGTAAAACCACCTATCATCCTGAACACACTCTGGAATATTTCGTGTCCTCTGGAGTGAACAACCATCATACTGGTACCACAGGTTCCTTTCACTTTGCAGAGGAACGTCTTCTAGCATTACCATTACCAGTCCTCCCATGGTGCTACTAACAGTTCGTAAGCATGAGAAGTAAAACCACCTATCATCCTGAACACACTCTGGAATATTTCGTGTCCTCTGGAGTGAACAACCATCATACTGGTACCACAGGTTCCTTCCACTTTGCAGAGGAACGTCTTCTAGCATTACCATTACCAGTCCTCCCATGGTGCTACTAACAGTTCGTAAGCATGAGAAGTAAAACCACCTATCATCCTGAACACACTCTGGAGTATTTCGTGTCCTCTGGAGTGAACAACCATCATACTGGTACCACAGGGTCCTTTCACTTTGCAGAGGAACGTCTTCTAGTATTACCATTACCAGTCCTCCCATGGTGCTACTAACAGTTTGCAAGCATGAAAAGTAAAACCATCTATCATCCTGAACACACTCTGGAATATTTCGTGTCCTCTGGAGTGAACAACCATCATACTGGTACCACAGGTTCCTTCCACTTTGCAGAGGAACGTCTTCTAGCATTATTATTACCAGTTCTTCCATGGTGCTACTAACAGTTCGTGAGCATGAGAAGTAAAACCACCTATCATCCTGAACACACTCTGGAATATTTCGTGTCCTCTGGAGTGAACAACCATCATACTGGTACCACAGGTTCCTTTCACTTTGCAGAGGAACGTCTTCTAGCATTACCATTACCAGTTCTTCCATGGTGCTACTAACAGTTCGTGAGCATGAGAAGTAAAACCACCTATCATCCTGAACACACTCTGGAATATTTCGTGTCCTCTGGAGTCAACAACCATCATACTGGTACCACAGGTTCCTTCCACTTTGCAGACGAACGTCTTCTAGCATTACCATTACCAGTCCTCCCATTTTGCAACTAACAGTTCGTAAGCATGAGAAGTAAAACCACCTATCATCCTGAACCCCAGTACATCATATGCCTGCATAGTAGCTTAATTTTATTGATAGTGGAAATATTTATGCGTTGAATAAAACTGTAATCCTGTAATAGAGGATGAGGGTGTAAGAGAGACATATAGGTTTAAGAAACCAAACAAAGTTTTGGGAATAAGCTTTTACAAACACTTGATTAACAAGAAATTGTACTGTGTATGGTTATCCATGTAACATATACAGTCTGAATCATCTAAAACTTGCATCGCAAGTGTTGTGGACATGGAAAATAATGCTGATTTGTGGTTTTCACAGAATGGATTTGATGATATCTGTTCTTTCGTACATGTCCGAAAGAAAAGATACAATTGCGGATCTTGCAGCTGTCGATCAATGAATATACAATGAAATTCAGACCATTAGCTCGGTACAGGCGTTGATAAATATCAACTGGAAGAGATAAAAATGTGTGGCCCGGCCGGAACTCGAACCCAGTATTTTCTGTTTACATGGCAGGCGACTTTTCCCACTGAGCCATTGAGGACACGCAGTAACGTGACTGCAAGAACTTTTCTTACCACACTCTACATTTGTTGTGCCCTTGTCAGTTACAGTCATTAATCGTGGCAGTTAGTCTATCGATTCCCGTAAGAGTATCAGCCAACAATCTGAGTGCATCCACACGGAAAAAGATCTTTGGCCGGTAAGCCTTATCTATAAGAAGTTGGTACCTGTTCTTTTCGACATGTCCGAAGCAGTTAATGATCTAAATTTAGTTGTAATTTCATTCTTCGAGAGCTGCAAGAACACCATTGGTATCTGTTCTTTCAGGCATGTCAGAAAATAAACAGATACCATCTTCATATATGTAAGGCTTACAGGCCAATGATCTTCTTCCGTGTGGATGCACTCATATTGACCAAACTGTTACGGGAATTGGTAGATTGACTGCCACGACTTATGAGTAAAGTGGGCAGGGACACTACAAGCGTAGTACGCGGACAATAAGTTGTAAATGTGGGTCTCACAGCAAGCGTGCCAGAGATAAGTCCCTGCCGTCACACTATCCTCTGTGTCCTCGATGGCTCAGTCGGATAGAGCGTCTGCCATGTAAGCAGGAGGTCCCGCGTTGGAGTCCCGATCAGGGCACATATTTTAAACTGTCCCGGCCTGTAAGCAGCTAATGGTCTGCATTTCATTGTAATTTCATTGATTGTTAAGGTTTGGGTTTGATGAGGATCATCTCTGCTATTGTGTGTAACTCTGGCCACGCCCATTTTTCTATAGTATGTACGTCGCGCTCAGACGTCCAACCCTCCGACGGAATACTCAACGGAAATGAAACGCCTCCGAAGGTGTCAAGCGCAGTTCCGGACGAAACGATAGGAACAGAAGTGTTCCGTGGGATACGACCTTACACCACGAAAGGTTTATCAGCAATATTAGTAGGGTAAAATATAATGCCAGTGGTGTTTGTTGCAAGATGCTAGTGCAAGTCGTTTACGAGGCATCGTATTTTGAAAAGTCTCCACTACGACACTTTTGTGCTGTTCATCCTGAGTAGTTGCTAGGTACGATATTAATATGTTTTCCTACAGTGTGCTTGTAATTTAGTTTAGTGCAATGCGACTTGCTAGTTAGAATGTGACAGTCCAAGGACTGTGGACGGCGGTATGCACCAAGGCAGAAATAGCCAACACAATTATACTCTACGGAGAGGGTAATAAGAAAGCAGTTTGTTCCTTTATGGTGTATGCGGCAAGGTATCACAACAGACGTCAACCATCTCGGCAGTTATTTATCAGCCTCTTCAACCACTTACTAGACAGGGGCAGTGTAACACCTAGACAACCTAACAGAAGGATATAAGAGACGAATGAAGAGGGGGAAATTAACCACACAAGTAGCACGAGTCTGGCACGTCTCCTACGCACCCTCCATCGACAGAGGTTCTATCCGTATCACATCTCTCACAATCAAGAGGAAAATGGAAACGACTATGAGAATAGTGTTAAATTCTGCACATGGCTATTAAGACAGAAAATCCGTAGTGTATCATGTTTCTTATTTAGTGATGAAGCCATATTTATTAATCGTGGCCAGGTTAAAAAATGGTTCAAATGAATCTGAGCACCATGGGACTTAACTTCCGAGGCCATCAGTCCCCTAGAACTTAGAACTACTTAAACCTAACTAGCCTAAGGACATCACACACTCCATGGCCGAGGAAGGATTCGAACCTGGCACCGTAGCGGTCGCATGGTTCCAGACTGTAGCGCCTAGAACCGATCGGCCACTCCGGCCGGCAATTGTGACCAGGTAAAACACATGCACTATTTTTCTTACAATAACCCAATAGGCTTCGTCAGGTGGAACGTCAGCATCCACGGAGTGTAACCGTGTGGTGTGGGAAACGGAATCATCAGCTCATAGGAGCGCGTTATATGGGCGGAACCCTGAATGCGCAGAAGTATCTCAGCCTGCCAACACATCATCTTCCACACATGCTAGAAGACACCTTCTGCAGACCAGTAGAAACCTGAAGTATCAACATGATGGCTGTCAAATCGATAGTGAACGACGTACCTCAGCATGTCTTCACAAATTGTTGCTACTTCGTTGGATTGAACGCAGAAGACCCATACTTTTGTCGGCCCACTCCTCGGATTTGATGCCTGCAGAGTTTTTTCTGTGTGGAAAGATGAAAGACTATGACTACAAAGACATAACAACTCTTCCCGATGATATACAGCGACGGATTACTTCAGCGTTCTCGTACATCTCCGCTAAAATGCAAGGACGTTTGCAGCTGTCGTTCCATACCAGAGTGGAAGCGTGTGGTCATTCTCAACACATCCTGTGATGGTTACCTGTCTCTTTAGCGATCAGAAACCATGTCCCTAGTGTATGCTCTTCTGGTAGTCTTTATTGCGTGCCTCAGCAGATGTTTTAGAAGCGTCAGTGTGAAAATCTTTCAAATTTCGGTACCTCGTAAACAACTCGGGCTAGAATCCTTCAACAAAACCACATATATAGCGGTTTACCGAAATTTTTGTTTGTTAATGTCGATAGACATTGTTCCATTTAAAAAAGTGTATGTTTGCACAAAAAAGTACACTGTGTAAGTGGTGTTACAATGTGTTTCTTGGCTAACAGTACAAGCCCTGACAGCCAAATCATTCTTTGAGAACCTCACATCCGTTTGTTCATTCATCCTGTATACTGGGATTAAAATACACTCCTGGAAATTGAAATAAGAACACCGTGAATTCATTGTGCTGGGAAGGGGAAACTTCATTGACACATTCCTGGCGTCAGATACATCACATGATCACATTGACAGAACCACAGGCACATAGACACAGGCAACAGAGCATGCACAATGTCGGCACTAGTACAGTGTATATCCACCTTTCGCAGCAATGCAGGCTGCTATTCTCCCATGGAGACGATCGTAGAGATGCTGGATGTAGTCCTGTGGAACGGCTTGCCATGCCCTTTACATCTGCCGCCTCAGTTGGACCAGCGTTCGTGCTGGACGTGCAGATCGCGTGAGACGACGCTTCATCCATTCCCAAACATGCTCAATGGGGGACAGATCCGGAGATCTTGCTGGCCAGGGTAGTTGACTTACACCTTCTAGAGCACGTTGGGTGGCACGGGATACATGCGGACGTGCATTGTCCTGTTGGAACAGCAAGTTCCCTTACCGGTCTAGGAATGGTAGAACGATGGGTTCGATGACGGTTTGGATGTACCGTGCACTATTCAGTGTCCCCTCGACGATCACCAGAGGGGTACGGCCAGTGTAGGAGATCGCTCCCCACACCATGATGCCGGGTGTTGGCAATGTGTGCCTCGGTCGTATGCAGTCCTGATTTTGGCGCTCACCTGCACGGCGCCAAACACGCATACGACCATCATTGGCACCAAGGCAGAAGCGACTCTCATCGCTGAAGACGACACGTCTCCATTCGTCCCTCCATTCACGCCTGTCGCGACACCACTGGAGGCGGGCTGCACGATGTTGGGGCGTGAGCGGAAGACGGCCTAACGGTGTGCGGGGCCGTAGCCCAGCTTCATGGAGACGGTTGCGAATGGTCCTCGCCGGTACCACAGGAGCAACAGTGTCCCTAATTTGCTGGGAAGTGGCGTTGCGGTCCCCTACGGCACTGTGTAGGATCCTACGGTCTTGGCGTGCATCCGTGCGTCGCTGCGGTCCGGTCCCAGGTCGACGGGCACGTGCACCTTCCGCCGACCACTGGCGACAACATCCATGTACTGTGGAGACCTCACGCCCCACGTGTTGAGCAATTCGGCGTTACGTCCACCCGGCCTCTCGCATGCCCACTATACGCCCTCGCTCAAAGTCCGTCAACTGCACATACGGTTCACGTCCACGCTGTCGCGGCATGCTACCAGTGTTAAAGACTGCGATGGAGCTCCGTACGCCACGGCAAACTGGCTGACACTGACGGCGGCGGTGCACAAATGCTGCGTAGCTAGCGCCATTCGATGGCCAACACCGCGGTTCCTGGTGTGTCCGCTGTGCCGTGCGTGTGATCATTGCTTGTAAAGCCCTCTCGCAGTGTCCGGAGCAAGTTTGGTGGGTCTGACACACCGGTGTCAATGTGTTCTTTTTTCCATTTCCAGGAGTGTAATTTTTAAACATTAGCACATCGACAGTGACTGGTTCTGTGACGAGTAGCAGTTTATATTTTTGTTATATACTTCCGCCGTGGCAAATCTTTCTCCACACACTCAAGCATTAGTAATTATTGGCTAACAAAACGAGCGGATTTGTCTATTTTCCGTAGTCTATCGTTTTTCCTAATGGTGAAATTGCAATATATGTAGCCACATATTAAAAATGGTTCAAATGGCTCTGAGCACTATGGGACTTAACTTCTCAGGTCATCAGTCTCCTAGAACTTAGAACTACTTAAACCTAACTAACCTAAGGACATCACACACATCCATGGCCGAGGCAGGATTCGAGCCTGCGACCGTAGCGTTTCTAGGCGCTACAGTCTGGAACCACACGACCACTTCGGCTGGCTCCCACATATTTAAAGCAATATGTAGGGGAAAACTGACTCATATATAAAAGACCTGTCATTTTAAAGTGAAAATTGAAAAGCTAATTCTCACTCGTGAAGATGTGCTTTTCAGTTCCGACATAGCGTCTTTATTTACTATGATCTCAGTCAACGAATATATGACATTTATAACGTCTATTCTTCGTGGAAATATGTCTACTCATTTCAGACATTGTCTTGCTTCCAGTCATATCCTATGGGATGATGAATTTAGTGTACTACTTCATAAGGTAGCTACAGGTAACCTATTAGACTCGCGATAGCTAATTCGTATGTGGAGAAATCCGAAGTCAGCTTTAGAAAAAGCAAATAGGAAACCACCCCTCTACCCACATGGTAAAAAAGCTTTGAATTATTTCTTTGGATTTTTAAATAATATAAATCCAAAAATGCTGACAGCAAATTACCTTTGTAGGAAGTGTTAGTTATCAGACAAACTTGGGGAGGTTATGAACATAAGGCTTTTCGAAAAACAATGCACACGGACGGATATTTACATAAGAACAGCCATCCACAACAAGACAGGTGTCATTAAAAGTCTTGCCGATATAGCCAGAAGGATTTGCATGCCGGAATACCTGGACGCCGAAATAAAACCTCTAAAGCAGGCTTTCGAGGAAAATGGGTACTCGCAAAAAGAAGTAAACAGAATCCTACAACCAAATAATGAAAGGGTGAAAGACGAGCATGAAAATATAACGCTGGAAAATATAGTCCCTTTTATTTAAGAAAGTTATAGATCAAATCTTAATGATTCTACAGAAGCATGATAGGTTTTTAGACCAAGAAATAAAACAGGTGAAGTACGCCGTTGAATGAACGATAAACACCCGCATCTGTCAGCATGTAGCGTATGTAATATTTCCTATATTTGTTGTACGCTTTGCACTGGAACAACCAAGAGAAGCATGAACATACATACGGCTGAAGGGACACAGAAGTCTTTGCAGATTAGGGAAAATAGGTAAATCTTCTGTAGCCGAGTGTGCTCTTAAGCCATTAAGTCAAGAACTGAGAACTGAAGTTTTGTTAATCAAAAGTTTCATCTACGACGATGAACTACTATCCACGGCTATGTAGCGAAGCCATTGAAACATATAAACATAGGGACAGTTTTAGTAGGAAGGAAGAAACAGGGAAGTTAGCGACATATGGACACTAGCTGTGCAGAATCGCTGAACGGTTTTTTATCTTTGACGAGACGAAAATCAATAGTTAAATTTTATATTTGACAAGGATGATCTCTGCTTTCCTTACAACATGTAACTCCTGCCACGGCCTTTTGAATACAGAATATATGCCGCTCTTAGACGTCCGATCTGTCAGCAGGACTCAACGGGGAAGCAAGGCCTTTGGAGATGTCCAACACAATTCTGGACGATATGTTATGAACAGAAGACTTCTTTGGCCCACAACCTTACATCCCGGTAGGTTTACCTACATTTAGTTTGTTAACGTCAATAGGCATTGCTTCATTTAAAAAAGTGTATGTTTGTACACAAAAGTAAGTTTCTAATTATTATTACAATAGGTTTATTGGTTAAAAATTCTAGCTCCCGACAACCCACACCTGTGAAAACCACAGGTCAAAAGCTCTTTCCGTTTCTGCAGTATCTGCGGTATAACGTTTATAATATTCACCCTGTACATCTCGAAAGTGTTCCAGAGGCAATCTGAGAATTAATTATGGGTGAAATTTTTAAATGACAGATGTATATTGCCCAGCAGAAGGTCATCTTTGGCAAATGCAATTTTTTTTTAGGTTTCCTCCAGCTAGGTCAAAGCAGGACAGCGCCTCTTGTAGCAGTCAGAACGATGAACTGGCGGAGAGCTGATACTGTGAATAATATTCGACACCACCGAGGTCAATGCTTCATCTCGCTCGAATGTGAAGTCTGAATCATCAATTCAACAACATGGCCTCACTGAGGAGGTTTCAAAGAAATGTGTGTGAAATCTTATGGGACTTAACTGCTAAGGTCATCAGTCCCTAAGCTTACACGCTACTTAACCTAAATTACCCTAAGGACAAACACACACACCTATACCCGAGGGAGGACTCGAACCTCCGCCGGGACCAGCCACATAATCCATAACTGCAGCGCCTTAGACCGCTCGGCTGAGGAGGTTTCACAAGAACATGAAACTGACTACTTACATAGGGAAGCACCTAGCTGAAACACAAAGCTACTTTTGTGACACTGCGGATTGGCAGAGTATTGATGGGTCTAGGAAACGAGGACATATGCGGTCATCCTCGAAAAGACTTAACATAATTGCTTTAGATGGACATCAGAAAATAGCCAGTATTCCAACCTCATAGTCTACTTAGAAATGCATGGCAGTTGGTGCATCATATGGTCTGCACCGTAACTGTAACTAACTGCGAGATTGCTGCACGCAATGTCTTCCGAACCTGGTCGCTGTGAGCTGTTAACATCTCATTCGCTGAAGTAAAATCTTTGTGATACTTATCTCTGTCCTGCTGAGAACCGAACTCACGATGTTTGGTGCACCGCCAACCAATTACTGTGTTTGGGAGGTGTGCTAAATGCTGTTTCCCCCAACTGGCAACCGCGACCAGACATTCGCCCCCACATTCTCCTTCTGGTGCTGATACGATGTCGTTACTCTACACTACCATCTACACAATGTGCCGATCTACAGAAGTTAACTGCGGTACACCACATGGATGTTCACGAGAATGCCCTTGTAAAAGCAGTTGACGAAGTTGTGGTCGAGCTACACCTGCCGCCCGCTGCCCCATACGGCGCCGCAGTGTCAAATAAGTAGAAGCAGCAGAGAAAACGGTCTCGAGCATCTGCTGAGATCGACAAGTCTTTGTGTTCCGAGGCTGTGTGCTGTGTCCACACTGCCCTCACCACAGCCGTAGGAATATGATTCAGTCGTAGCACATCGAATAAATTCTCTCTCATTACTGCACAAGTGCAAACTGGCGTTAAACCACCATAATCCACACCTCACATTCCTACAGATGTAATGGCCAAAGTACAGGACATTGCAAATTTGAGTAATAAGTGTTTATGTTGGCTACCGATGCTTTAATGGAACCATATCTGCAACATCATCGTCATCGCTGTCCGAGCTTCTTTCTCAGCATAATGTAGTGAGCGTTTTTCCATTGCCTTTTCTGGTTGTCGTTAGGCTGTATGGCCATGTTAATCGTAGAGACATTAATTCCATTGTGAATTTGTCATTTTTAGGCCACTAGTACCTACAGCCTTGTCATCGTTTAGGAGAGAGCTAAACACGTAGTATACTGGCCAACTGCGACTGACTTCGGCTGTGGTTTGATTTCGCCAAAGCTCTCCCTTCCATGAAGAAAATTCGCTCTTGAGCCCAGCTGAAAAATTGACACTATTATATTTACAATTATTTACATTTCATTTCCACTTATGATACTACTTTGTCCTCTGTACCACTCACACTTTCTCTCGAGCGCTGAGTCGATATCTCCTCATTTTCTCATTTTTTTACTTCACACCACTTTTAGTCCTGTTAGCAGCAACGTCTTTGCACCTAGTGGGAGGGAAGTGCGAATCAGGAAGGTATTTTCACTTATGTTCCATTTGCATCCTAATTTCATGTTTCCCACTTTCAAATTTTACTTATATCACTTTCCTGTAACAGTTCGAAAAGAAGTAATACCTAGTAATTACACAAAGAATGTGACAGCTATCTGGATTTATGTAAAAATCGGGCACCTCATGGTCTGCACACTTCTCTCCTCGTTGATCTATGTACGTCCTACCCTGTTACTTTAACAGTATGATCTAGAAAATAGTGAAAGCTATCTGCGAGCTTACAGTAATAGTGTTATCGACTAACCGGGAGAACACATGTACTGTGGAACAGAACAGATGCACACAAACAGAATGTTTCGCACACTGTCCCTTTGCTTAGCGATACTGACCTGGATGAAACATACGGTTTTCCACTGTCCTTTTGTTCTTAGGCCTAAGTTATTCAGAAAAGTTTACTTAGGACAGAAGGAGACCCATGGCAACATAGTTTTGGTCATGGTTTCAAGACATCAGGACCTGGGAATCCATCCACGCTTCGTTCCTCTTTTCACTTCGAGTTAATTCCTTTATTAATTTTTCTCGCTCTGAGACATTTGTACAGTAGTCCCAATCCAGGAGCTCTTCGATACCAGTGGCCAAGGTACTGGTGCCATAACAATCCTGTAACTTCCCAGCTATAGGCGCTATATCACCCTCAACTGTACTGTACATCAGTCCTATAATCTCTCGACTGCAGGTGCTGTCTCTATCGTAAGAAAAAAAAAACAACTAATTAAGCCACTTCCACGTCTTTTCCGATATCTGGTAGACGTTCCCGCTATATGACTTCTTTCGCTTAGTCGGTTGCTGCTGGTGTATCTACCGAAATCACGAACACTGCTTCTCGCGAAACGTGGAGCAGTTTAATTGATGATGTTACGTCTAACGGCATCTCACGTCCGTGTCGTGTCTCAGCGACTTGGCTGTCTTGAGATAATGACGCATGATAGGGAGGCAATAAAATACACACAAGCGGTACCGTTGCGATCATTTATTACAGTTCCAATCTAACGGCACAGTACCATGGCTTAATCCCAACTTTTCTATTAACTATTTCCCTGGACGTAATATTTTTCAGATTACAATATTCGTAGCTCACCCATGACCTCAAATCTTAAATTATGCCCCTCTCTAGTTACCGATATATATGTTACTCTTATCGTTCTTTCCAGATGATGGTGAGAAGGGGGATTATGGGCAATTCTTGTTCGACACTCCGAGTCTTCTGTGGACGTTAGATTGGTTTGCGGACAGTTATGATATGTAGGAAAGATGCAGCCAAACTAGAGGTGATCATAAAATAGCTCTTTATTATTTTATGTAGCTCAAACCGTCTTGTGAGTGCACTCTCTTTCCTTGCAGTATCCGACGGTCCCTTGCAATATTCGTCGTTGTGGCTGCTGTAATCTTGCTTGAAGCCGCCAATAAGGATCTCGGACCTAGCCACAGCTGTTAGTACAGGCACAAAGTTGGAAGAAATCGGTATTGCTACGAAAGGGCGTAATGGCCGTTGGGTCTTTACCGACGAAGTGAAATGCCACAGATTCTGCAGCGAGAGACATCAGCAAAAGCTATGTCGCAATGTCGTTGACAAGAGTGCTGTTAGTGTGGACGTTCTGGGTGTAAGGCACGACAGTGCAGAAATAGCAAAGAATGGTAAACAGAAATAATAGAGTACCAAAGAGAAGAGTTTACCTTATGACCACATTTCCAGAGAGTGGAGCACTCTTTTTTTTCAGTTTCCTCAAAGGAAGTTGTCATCATAAACTATTACAAAAATAGAACACCCACAGGCGTGACCGAAGCAGATCTTCGAAACTATGATATATTGGTAATTGCTACAATTTCTGGTATTGTAAGATCACAATCCCGCCTTTCAACTAGCATCCCCGATACGACCACCATCAAATTACTACAACTTTAGTTGTGTTGGAAGTGTTACCATTCCAAAACCTAACGTTCCCCAAAACACCGTGAACCCCGATCCGTTACACTTACTGAACGGTCTGAAGCAAATGTTTTAGCCTAATCAGCACTGTAGGGAAAGACAATGGCATTACCACTACCATTGACCCATGGTTCTATATTTGCTAGAGATGTAAAGCAACCCACCACCCTGAAGCATCAAGTAGTCAAATACCTGAATAGTGGCTAAATATTATTAACAAGGAACGAAAAACTGTAATATAAAATAAGATGTGAACTTTCATTAGAGCATAAGCATTCAATAGAGACAATAAGAAACAGGATTAAGAAACAATATTATGAATTAATAATAAGCTTTTACAAACAACTGAATAACAAGAAACTGTATTGCCTGTAACTATCGGCTTAATATGTCTGTCAACAGATTGTTCCAGGGGAAAACTAAGGACAAAATCGGAACGTTTCTAAGGAAGAGGTGTATATTGCAGTAAGGCAAGTCACATCTGTCAGCGCACAATGCAGCAACCAGGACGACAAATAGGCAGAGAGCTGATGCTGCAAATCGTGCGGCACATCCCAGAAGATACTGCTTCAACTCAGTCGAGTGAGGAGATCTAATCACCCATTCAGCAGCAACCTCTTGCAACTAGTAGTTCAGAAATTACTAGCATTTTATTAATGTTTAACTGAATTTGAGATGTTTCACACTATGAAAATAATAGCGCACCCACGATTTTTATAGTTGGTATGCTTCCATCTGCTCACTTTCAGCTAATACTCAAAGATAGTCAAACGTTATAGCGGCTCCATACTAGGGTAAAAGAATTTTATGTTTCTGTACTAAATGTTGTTACCTTCTGTTAATAATTCTAATGAATGTTGGCGCACAGTGGAAAATACAAACACTTCAGGTCTATCCATCACCAGTATTACATAAAGTTCTAACTTTTTGGCCCATACAGTACTTTTTTTTCGGTGCCAGATAAGAATCAAACGAAACTGTAACAAACTGCCCCCGTGCCACAGGTCAGTATTTTTTATTCAGTTTCAGATATATATCAAAATAAATTGTAGTAGACAGTCCTCCCCACATGTTTATGATAAGCTTCAAATGCATTTACTTAATTGTTATATTCTATCTGTCAGTCAGCTGATCCGCACACATACTGTTGCCTTCTCGAGAATGACTGGAAAATTACTCTAAACACTGATCTCATCCTCGTAATCATCGCTGCATACATACCTTTGAACGCTGCTCATATCTGAACACGCATACAGAAATTCCAGTTGTAAATGGAGTACTGTTAAAGATTGCAGTTTTACGCTGTTCAAATGGCTTACATGCACAATGTTAAGATCACCCCATTAGACGAAGTTAATTTTGCCATTTTTACAAACAGTGGCATTAAAACGTTTCAAGTAGAAGTTACTACCATTCCCACAGATTTCAGTACTCTGAAAACTGCCTGAAACGGTTCCTCAACACATCGTCGATTTTAAAATACCGTCTCACGTTTTTCTGACACACACACACACACACACACACACACACACACACACACACACATAGTAACCTGCCCAATAGGGAACCATATGACACAGACAGGAACAACATGAGGAACATAAACATCATCTCTTGCATTAATTCATATAGTATTTTCACAATACATGTTACGTGTCAAACACAACATGGAGTAGGCCAGAATAGACTGAATTAGTTTGATGAGTGGCTAATACCGGGGATGTGATGACACAAAAATATAGTTAAGCACAGAAAAACAAACCATACAGTATCATGTCAAAAATGGTTCAAATGGCTCTGAGCACTATGGGACTTAACGTCTGAAGTCATCAGTCCCCTAGAACTTAGAACTACTTAAACCTAACTAACCTAAGGACATCATACACATCCATGCCCGAGGCAGAATTCGAACCTGCGACCGTAGCGGTCGCGCCGTTCCAGACTGTAGCACCTAGAACCGCTCGGCCACCCCAGCCAGCAGTATCATGTCACGCCAATAAGATATCCATAACCTAAATGAGCACATAAGGTACAGCGATAGAGAGTTGTAGTGAAAAAGACTACAAGTATTTGGGGAGCAGTAAACACTAGAGCATTAAGGAAACAGAGAAAAGAAGATGCAATAACTGATACGATTTTGCAGGATGTTCGATGTTTGTTTTGATCAGCTATACATCTTCTTCTCGCAGCGTACAGTCATGATGTTACTAAAAGCATAACATAAAATTGATGCACACCGAAAGCTCTTAGTGGCAAGAGAGTCAGCTGGTTCCATGTCAAGTGGCTCTGATATAAGAGTATGATTCACTTATCAACACTGTCTCTGTTAAGTAGGCCATATGCTGAATCGTAATATTGTGTTCATTGCTGTGTAGCTAGTCAATCAAACCACTTGGTTTGTTACATACCTTAGAGGCAATGAAGAAAAGACCACTGCCACTGGTATTTGAGATAGCGTTAGAAGGAGAATCAGCATTGGTGGTATTTTTTTGTTTTTTTGTTTTATTATCCGGTTCAAATGGTTCAAATGGCTCGGAGCACTATGGGACTCAACTGCTGTGGTCATCAGTCCCCTAGAACTTAGAACTACTTAAACCTAACTAACCTAAGGACATCACACACATCCATGCCCGAGGCAGGATTCGAACCTGCGACCGTAGCAGTCGCACGGTTCCGTACTGCGCGGCCGGCTATTATCCGGAAAATCGATTTTCGGTCACTTAGTGACCATCCTCAGTGCTGTAATATACAATTAAACACATAAACTATGTGATCGCTCTAAGCTTGTTGATACCGGCGCCTACCAATTTTAATTATATATTTGTGGCGTGCATACTGTATGACCATTGGTACACACACCATCAGATTATTTGACTCGTCGCTCTAACGAAGTAGGCTGAGTTGTCGGCAATATGTCTCGTGGTCTTATTGCGGTGTGTTTATCTTCTGCCGTTACGTCAGACGATAGAAATGCCACTTGCACGCTTAGAGTAGCAGATTGATGGTGACCAACATAAAACTGAACTTGATTAATATTCACACACATTTATTAAAATAATAAAAAGCATAGATATTACGTAACTTGATTCTGGATGCTGTTCACAATTGACAATCTGAAGTTCCTTTGGTATTGGTACGTTAATCTTATTCTCACATATCTGATACCTGACAAAGTGCCTATACAGTTATCTTCATGGCTATGTACAGGAATATGGTAATCTTATTAGGCTTAGACTGAAACTTGACTATAGACTGGTACAGACTAATGCAGATCGGTACATACTGGTGCAGACAAATGCAGACTAACGAAGACTGATTAATCGGAGGTCTTTACACTCGTTGTAATACGTCGCGCGTTCAGGTATCACTGCGCGAGTGTGATCTGCGAGGAGAAAAGGTTCTACGTTAGCAGCAATCTAATTGGCAGCGTTACATATTAATACGCGGATCGGCGGAAGCAGAATTTGGTCCGTCAGTAAGACAACGCCATCTCGTAGTGCGGAGACGGACGAGCGCTGGGCCTGCGCTGCTGTGCTTAGCGGGTCGCGCTCTGTTGGGAAAGTTGTGTACGCGCTAACTACCTGGAACTATGTACACAATAATATTACAGCACTGAGGATGGTCACTAAGTGATTGGAAATCGATTTCTCAGATAATAAAACGAAAAATATGACTAATGCAGATTCTTCTTCCAATTATATCCACTATTTGGTCGTGGTCCACAGAACACTTCACTGAGTCGCCAATCAATAAATTTGAGATAGCGTTATCTATTCTTTGAATGTGCAAGTCCTTACATGTCATCGAGAGCACATATCCATTCAGACAGCCTCAGTGAAATATGACGATTCTTGGACGCATATCTGCACATGTCAACAAGTCAAAGCTTGTTCTGCAGAGTAACAACTAGCTGTAATAGTTCCAAAACACATCCTTCGAAGCGCAAAAGATACAGTCGCATGGCGTGAGTACTGGGAGACACTGAGGGTCAGGTACAGTTAGTCGCTCGGCATTGGGGGTGAGGTCATCAGAAATGGGGTTCAGCACAGATCCACGATTAGGAATGGTCGGGGAGACAGTTCACAGCTGTCACGCCTGACAGGTTGCAGGGAGCTTCCCCTGTTTGCGCCATTAGAAGATGCCATTCTTTGACGGCAATTTGAGGACGATGAGGAGGTGATTCATACAGTGAGGCACTAGCTCCACAGCCAGGACGAGGATTGGTACTGAGAGGGCATACACGCCGTTATTTTGAGGTGGAGGAAGGCCATACAGTGCGACGGAGATTACATGGAAAAATAGGGTGTACCGATAAAACACCATTTTTGTGTGAGTTACTCTCATTATGTTCCATAAGGAATTGTTGAAGAAAAAAAGCGATGCATTACTTTCTGGGCAAACCTCATATACATTATGTGCTTGTGTGGGTGCGTTTCTAAGGTGGTGTAACGTTTGCAAGGCTGGTATTTTGTGTTTCCCAACAGCAGGATTTAATGTAAGCATGACGTGAATTGTTAAGTCATAATTTTGACAGCAAAGATAAGAAGTTATGCTACCAGTACGAGCAATCTAGCGTTCCTCGTGTATCAAGCAGCTGTATGAGAAATTCGAGAAGAAAAGTTCGATGAACATTCCTAGATATTTGACAAATATTCGATGAATAGAACAAAAAATTCGACGAGCAGAACAAAACATCGAATGCACAGAGTGAACAGCAGGATAAAACTTTCAGTGGACGGAACGAATTAATTTATGAAGTTAAATCGTCAGATGCCAGTTCTAAAGAGTAATTGGAGGACGCTGTGAGGTAAGTTTGTGAATAACATAATGAACAAGCGGTTAGGTTAGGTTAGTGTTGTTGAACGTCCCGTCGACAACGAGGTCATTAGAGGCGGAGCGCAAGCTCGGGTTAGGGAAGGATGGGGAAGGAAATCGGCCGTGCCCTTTCAAAGGAACCATCCCGGCATTTGCCTGAAACGATTTAGGGAAATCACGGAAAACCTAAATGAGGATGGCTGGAGACGGGATTGAACCGTCGTCCTCCCGAATGCGAGTCCAGTGTGCTAACCACTGCGCCACCTCGCTCGGAAAAGAACAAGCGGAACAACTCATTAAAAAAAAGCGATATTCAGTCGTTACTAGGTGACACCAGGAGCCAACATATTACACAGGACATCAGATAAGCCCGTGTAAACACATGAATGAGCAGGCTGTTTGATAGGTACAAACCGAAATACAAGACATCCAGACAATCTATGAGTGACTAGAGAGAGCTGGACACAAGACAGCAGAAAGCATTCACAAAATTCAAAATGAAACGCGCACCAACGTTTAAGAGTGGATTAAATTTCTGACTACGTAATGCAAGCGTTTGGTCCCCTTACGAAGTAAAGCTAGTTTAAATCAAAGAATTAGTGTAACGAGCCCTAGAAATGCAATAACGAGTAAGGAAAGTTTCCGCCACTGTAGTAGTTTTCCAAGTTTCACACCAATGGGTAACTAGGTCACACATAGTTTCACAATGAGCTTGAAGGTCATTTACCCAAATGATGGACTCCAACACAAAAAATAACCTTATCAGACAAATAACAAGAAGACATGGTCAGATGTCAGTGTAACTTCGTAAACATACATGACGTTATATGTTAAAGTTTAGTTACAATTCTCTGTCACACATAAAATGGTCACCAGTGTCCGTTTGTGTTGTTTTTGTTTAGTGTTGTTACTAGGAGTGGTGGGGTATGTAAGGGGTGCGAATGATATCACACGTTGAGTGATAGCTATGAAAGAATCGTAGATGCTGCGTAGCCGTGTGAGATCTCCATTCGGGCAGCTGTTAGAATTGTACAGCATGCAGTTTTTTGGAGCACGCTGATGGGTCAATGCCCAGACGTCGGACTGCATAGGCACCTGAGCGCCAGACTCATCCTCAAATTTCCGACTTTGAACGCCTGGCCATCACAATTGGGGACCACCGTATTGCGCATCCAACTCACTATAACCCCTTAACGTCTGTGCCTGTCATCCGAGAACAAGTGATGAACTCCTTTCTACATTCTGTGTAATCCTGCACGATTGGTCCCAGGCAAGCAGCAGCTGGACTGCTACAGTGAAGAAAATTTTCCTTTGCAGGTGCTCCCGTTAATACTGCAACACGAACGGCTGCACTTGAAGCGGTGCCTTGACCAGGAATCATGGACTTCTGATGAATGGAGTTGTATTCTGTGCAGCTATAAACTACAGATGAGTACAATGCCCTACGACTACTGTCGGTGAATGTGGTAGCGACCTTGAGAGAGGTACCACTAATCCAATCTTCTGAAGAGTCTCAGGGACGTAGTGCTGCGGAGAGCTATTTAATATGACTTCAGATTATAGGTGATAGTGACTGAGGGGAAGTCTGGTGGCACAAAGGTATGTCACGGACATCTTGCGTCCACATGTTGTCTCACCTGTACTGCTGTACAATTTTCAACAGGACGATTCACATCCATACATGGAAAATAGTCTCCATGGACTGTCTGTGTAATGCGGAAGTACTCCAGGAGCCAGCAGGACTCCCATGTTCACTCCGATGGACCACTTGCATATCAGCTTAAGTTCCACTGCCAGTAACGAGGATATCAATAAAGTGCCACAATAGTTATGGGCAAGCTTGAATAAAACGGCCTTATGAAACCATTCCAAGCCCAATCAGTAGATGTATCTACGCCAGAGTGCGTGCATTGTCATGCTGATAAGATCGCTTAGTTTGCCTAGTTTCTGTGAATATTGTAAACACCGAAATAACATCACATATCCTGATGTCTCTTTCCGTTGCTACTTCCCTTCTGTGTAGTTCACTTTCATTTCTAGATAGTTAAAAGAAAAAAAGGAACGGTAGCTACGCCACTGTCATTACTGTTGTTGTTAATAGTAAGATACCCAAGTTACCTCTTGAAATTATTAGCAAACCAGCTGGAGTTTCTAGATTTGGCAACGAGGTGGTAAGAAATGCGTTAAAGGTCTTAGATTCTATCAATATCAGACATCAGATTACATCACAAGATGAAATTGAAATGATCAGCCGGCCGCGGTGTCCCAGCGCTACAGTACGGAACCGCGCGACTGCTACGGTCGCAGGTTCGAATCCTACCTCGGGCATGGACGTGTGATCCTTAGGTTGGTTAGATTTAAGTATTTCTAAGTTATAGGGGACTGAGGACCTCAGCTGTTAAGTCCCATAGTGCTTAGAGCTATTTCAATCATTTGAAATGATCACAGATTAAAGAAATTTTGGGAATGAAAACGATTAAGCTGTTCCTTACCGATACAAGAACGGGTCAAGGAGAGGCTGAGGAGAATCTATTGAGGGCGTAGTGGAAACCACCCTGAACGCGGTAAGCGTCAACAATAAATGGCGTGAAACTGAGACGACTACATGAAGAATGTCTGTAGAATGGATTTAGAACATAAAATCGTTCGGTTGCCACCTCCCGAAATTATCTACGAAATGCCGAAGGAATGTTTCGTTTTGCTTCTGCGTCATTTGATGGAAAGTCGTCCAAAGGTGTGTTACGCATTGAGTCTAGAACTGGATCGCCTGTTGTTTCCATATCGACTCTCATTTCATCAATCACGTTATCTGACATCTCTCTCTCATAATGAACTCCAATGTGCTATTTCCACCTATCCTTTCTCTCCTATACATTTAAGAGTAAAATACCCGTTTCGCTCTTAATGTTAACGCCCCTACATTCAATTTCATCAAATACTGCTTTTACGTTTCTTAATCCTAAATAAGTTTCACAATTTCTTCGGACATACCCTCCTTCAATTTAACCTTTCTAACAGTGCTCTTCCTATCCATCTAATTTCTAAGTTACGTATATTGTCTAGCTCCTGTCTTCTGCCTGTCCCTGAATATTTTCCTACATCTTCCTTTCGTAATAAAATTCAAGCATTTCTTCTGTTACCCTAGCATTCTTGAGAGTTACCGTCCTTGAAACCATATTCTTCTGTCCAACGTCTGTTGTGACCCTCGGTACACATGTTTCCCCGTTCTTCTTGAATTTAGGTGACAATAATGGTATTCATCATCGCAATATATCTACGGCATCAGAGCACTCGAAACGCACCTCACCATTTCTCAGTACTTATGTATACCACTCCTTCCCACGGCCATAATTCCAGACGATTCTCTCAAAGCTCAGTATAGTAATCATTACTGCTACTTTACGACCCTAGTCTATATTTATTTCTGGGTATGCTTTACAATGTAATATCTAATTTCAGAAACTTGTCTGACGGTGATGTAATCCTACTTGAATCTGCCAGTGTCTGACAGTTTTTCCAGTATTCTATATCCTTTTATGTTTTTGAACATTGTTTTGACTGTTACTAGCCGACGTGTGTCGCAGAGCTCAGTCACTCTTCCTTGACTACCATTTCTAGTACCAAAACCATATTGCCCGTCTGTAGTGACAGCATACGGCGAAGAAGATACAGTCAAATGAGGTAAGAGACAGTCAAATGAAAACGAGACAGATTTAGACGTGTAAGTATGTAAACTATTTATTATTTCAAAATTAATCGCAATAACTGTTAATACATTTATCCCACTGCGAGCAACACGGTCAATGTAGGAATTGAAAATTGTGATAGCAGTTGCCTACGGAGCCATTATCGTGCCCAGGCGTGGACCTCTACTTCAAAAGTAAATTGCCAGCCACGAACATCTTTCATCGGTGCTCCGAAAGTAAGGAAATCACGTTGGGAAAAATCGGGAGATCTTGGAAGAAATGCAAGGGCTGTGCAGTGAAGCTTCTGCGGCGGCGTCTAAACGCCAAGCGTGCCAACCCCGAGAATGTCACGAAGGCCATATTATTCGGCAGCAAGTGTCCACTGCTCATTACTTTTTGCAACACAACCACAATTAATGCACTGAGGTACATTGACACTTCGATTAATTCAAGGCCACCGGCAAGACCAAATGGACAGGAGTTTGGTCTGGCGGAATCATTCCGTTGCATAATAATGGCCGTGCACACGTTGTCAATGCTGTTTTCATTACGCAGCAGAAATTACGTTGAGAAGCCCTTACGCATCGTCCGTACAGTCCCGAATAGTCCCCATGCAATATCCATATTCTGGAGACCCTGAATAAAGACGTTCGTGGGCGCCGATTCGCTTGAGATGACGCCTGAGTACAAAATTGGTTCAAATGGCTCTGAGGACTATGGGATTTAACATCTGAGGTCATCAGTCCCCTAGAACTAAGAACTACTTAAACCTAAGTAACGTAAGGAGATCACACACATCCATTCCCTTGGCATGAATCGAACCTGCGACCGTAGCGATCGTGCGGTTCCAGACTGAATCGCCTAGAACCGCTCGGCCACACTGGCCGGCTACCTCAGTACAATTATTGTCCAGAATGCACCCGCTAACATTTTCCCACGAAGGCTTTGACTGCCTTTTCTCATAGTGGCATGAACGTATTAACAGCTACGGTGACTGCTTTTGAACAAGGTAAGAGTCTTACATTACTGGGTTGTAGCACAGAACAGTCGATGTTTACGCGATGTATTTCGTTTCTACCCCATCTCACAGGGTGAGAGGACTGTAATTATCAGGATCGATTGCGAAAGGTCAATGCATAGTAATCTACCTTTCTACTTTCTGATTTCAACTGTAAGTTGCGTTCTTTTCCCAGAAAGTGTGAGTAGCTCCTGTTAATGTTGTTAATCGATTTGCAATTTACAAATGCCGCAAAAGTTGATTTTTGATTGCAGCCGCAAGGGGAACTCCGCTTAGAATGTGTTCCTTCCAAAGGAGGGACGCATCAGTATGACACGATTCCACCCAACTGGACTTTCTGTTACCCAAGCTGGAGCCGGCGCTCGGCAGGACTCCTCTATGGAACAATAGCCACTAGTCGCTTCCTGTCCACAAATGGAAGAGAAATCCTTTGGCCACGCTTTGGTGAGCCGCCAGAGGGCAATTAAAAATTTTTTGTAACCACTAACAAGAGAGCATTCCGAAACGCGTTGTCCGCTGCGGCAAAGAGGGGACTTTGCAAAATAAATAATGTTTCCGCTAACAGGCACTCCCGCATCTCTCGACTCAGATAATAAAAGGCGAGACTCTCTATGTAATTTCGGTGCAAATTATTTCTAAGACCGAATTCGTCAACCAGTTTTGGCACCAGACATGGTGTGACAGAAACAAGCTCTCTCTCTCTTTCTCTCTCTCTCTCTCTCTCAATTGTTATCGTCTTTCTCTCTGTCTCTCTCTCAATTGTTATCGTCTTTCTCTCTCCATCCCTAGCTGGTAATTTTCCATTCGAGTTTTCTAGGACACGACGTCAGGATTTGTGCTTCTTTCCTACCTACTGGACAGACACTAAGAAGTTAACGTGGAACGTAAATAAGTCACAAACTCTCAATCGTCCAATTTCCATACCAGTTTTTCTTACAATGATACACGATTCTCAGGCAGACCCAAAGTGCAACTCAGATAGTACGTTACAAGGCATAATGACTTTAATTTTGGAAGCGGAAGGACTTCGAAATCGGGGACGAGGGCTGCAGCCGCAAGACTCTGACGTGAGGAGGTTCCTGATGACCATAGCTGAACTCGGAACATCGCGGATCCAGATGGACGACCACGCTAATTTCAGAGGCGATCCCCACTGCCCACTGCTTGGTGGTGAGCACTGCTCTTCCCGCTACTTGTTAGGTTTGGATAGGCTTTGTCCACTCTGATAAGTGAGCTTTCCCATAGCTGAATTTCCGTAAGCACTATAAATGTCTGAACGTTTATTCAGAATCGGACTACATATTAATTTCGCTAATGTCGACGCTTTTCTCACATTTTCCATTCATAGAGACATCTAATGCATGGTTTTCACTTCCTTTTAACGCATGATTAACCGTCTGGTAGTCATAACATGACCATGCCTGCGGGGTTTTCTGGCAGCTTGTAGTTTCAACTAGTGTAGAGGAATGCATTTATATTTCGTTTTCTTCTCATGCCTTACCGACGAGCTACACACCAAAAATTTTATGTACAATATTAGCGCGATCCATGGCTTATTCATTATTTGACATTATGTTACACGGAAGTCAACGTTAATCGAAGTGTTTTGATACTGTTCATCTAGAAAACAGTATTAAATTACTATCTGTCAGATGGATCAAGAGTTTCCTTTCGTATAATTCCTACATTTTCTAGCATAACCAATTAGTAGAGAACGCAGGTGCCAATACTTAAATATCGATGCCGTTTGAATGTCGATTCGCTGATCTGTGCAAATGAGAATCAACATACACATATACTGGTACAGCTCCACCTGAATCCACTTCATAGGCCATATCTGTAAATAACAAACACTTTACTTACTTTCCTTTCATCTGTGTAATTTTTAATTTGCTGCTTTTTATAGACTGAACAGAGTTTATGCCGCAGGTCGCTAAATATAAACATTAATCCCTTTTGGTAACGACATAATATGTGTGATCAGGTATAGTGTTTATTTTAGAAAAGCAGGAAGCAGTGTGACAGTTAAAAAGTACTCAGTGCTACTCTTTTGTCTGCGAATAAGGTGTGAATGAAAAGAACAATTGACTAACAATAATCGCGTCAGACGTTAATAACAAGTTTATGTTGTGTGTTCGTGGGAGACATGGCAATTTGAGGACGTCATTTGCTATAATGACACTTATTCCTCTTCAACATTTTGAAGAACACTGAGGCGACAAAGGTGATGAGGAAGTGATATGCACACAAACAGATGGCACTAGTGTCGCGTACACAAGATCTCAAAGTGCAGGACATTAGCAGAGCTGGCATTTGTACTCAGGTGATTCGTATGAACAGGTTTGCACGTTGATAATGGTCCCAGGACGGAAATTCACAGACTTTGAACGCTGAATGGTAGCTGGAGCTAGACGCATGGGATACTGCATTTCCAAAAAATTGTTTGGAAATTCAATACTCCGAGATGGAAAGAGATAAGAGTATACCGAAAATACCGTATTGCAGAAATTACCTCTCACCACGGACAATACAGTGGCCAGCGGCCTTCGCTTAACGACCGAGAGCTGCTGCGTTTGTGTAGAGTCGACAGTGCTGACAGACAAGCAATGCTTTGTGAAATAACAGCATAAATGAAAGTGGGGCGTAAGACGAACGTCACCGTTAGGACAGCGTGACGAAATGTAGCGTTAAAAGTGTTACGGCAGCAGGCGACCGGCGCGAGTTCCTTTCGTAACAGCATGACAACGCCTGCACCGCTTTTCAGCTTGTGATAATATCGGCTTGACCCTGTACATAATAAAAGCGTAGCTGGGTCAGATGAGTTCCGATGTCATATGGTAAGAGTTGATGGTAGGTTTTGAGTGTGGCATAGACCGCACGAAGCCATGCAGTCAAGTTGCTAACAAGGCACTGTGGATGCTGGCAGTCGCACAATAATGGTGTGTAATGTGTCTACATGGAATCTAATGGTCACTCCAGTCCTACTGAACCCATTGTTGACTGTATATATAAAGTTCGGATAGTTGCAGACCTTTTGCAAGCATTCGTGCGATTTATGTTCCCAAACAACGATGTCATTGGGCAACAACTGTTTACGATTCGGTTGAAGAACATTGTGATCAGTTCGAGAGAAAAAATTGCCCACCCAGATCGCCCGAAATTAATCGCATCCTACATCTCTGGGACATAATCATGAGGTCAGTTTGTACATACCATCCTGCACCAGGAACACTTCCGCAATTATGGATGGCTATAGACTCAGCACGTAGGGGATTCCCAACGACTTGTTAAGTTCATGTCGTATTGAGATGATGCACTACGCTGGGCAAAATGAAGTCCTATACAATATTGGGAGGTATACCATGACCTTTGTCTCCTCATTGTACTTTGCGTGATGTTCTCTGCATTGATACAAGCATGGAAACCCTTTGATGTCGGCATTATCATGTGCTAAATTCCGGAGGGCATAGTACACACGGGAAGAGTGAAGTAGGTTAATACATGTCAGTAACGGATGTCGATTTCCGGTGTTCGGAATAGGGAAGCACTATATAAACATATGAAAAAGTCACATAGACGTATATTACACATCACACAATAGAAGATTACGTATTTAAAAACCTGTAAATGTTATATTTCAGGGCTGAGTTGTATGTTAAAGCACTTGATCAACAACGTTCGGAGACCAACGATTTTGAAGAGATCTATATTAACATTCTTATGAGGTTTCTCCTTTTATAACAATGTATTGTAGATCGCACACCAGTAAGTATATTAACACTTGAGTACTCGAATGCAACGTTGCATCAAAATTTCAAAGCGATTCACTAGGAAGTTTCGGAGATTTGAGATTTTGAAGAAACCGATAACTACATTTTTACTTATCCAAAAACCGAAGAAGGTTCTAATGGCAAATATCCAAATGTTTTGACCGGTTGTATTGAAATTTCCACACACCGTTCCACTGATACACGAATATGTCCTTATTTACCTATTTTTAAATGGATGTTATACATAAATTTATGAAACATCAATAGTAGGGAAATATTCTTACAAAAATATCGAAAAGTTACATATACATATATTATATACATCATATAATAAAGAATTAGGCAGCTAAAAATACAAATATATTAGAATTCAACGATATATCAAAATTTCAAAGCTGTTTGTAAAGAACTTTCTGAGTGTAACGATTTTCAACAGACCAATATTAACATTCATATAACGTTTCCACTTTTGTTACATATATATCACATGTAATACAGATGGGAGTCCAGTTGGTATAAGACATACTTGAGTATTCGAATGGAACGTTGTGTCGAAATGTGGAAGCAATCCGTGAAAAATGTCCAGAGATTTCAGATCTTGAAGAAACCGACATAGGCATCTTACTTATATAGAAACAAGTTCCTAATCCCAAATCTCCTAAAGTTTATCACCGATTGCCTTGGAATTTTCGGACAACATTCCGTTGGTATACGTGCAGGTTTTTATTATCAAATTTTAAATACACGTGGTACATAAACTTCTATAAATTTAATAACAAGTAAACGTAATTAAAACATCAAATCACGTTACGTCATACTCTACATAATATATTAAAGGACTAGGTATCTAAAAACATGCCTAATTAGAATTCAGTTTTTTGCCTAAATATCAAAGTAATCGTTCAAGAGCTTACGGAGATTAACGATTTGCAACATTCCATCATTTTCAAAATTATACCGTTTCTCATTTTATTACATATATATCAATGGCTTTCCAGTATGTGTATAAAATACGTGAATATTCAAATCAATTTTGTACCAAAATTTCAAAGCAATCTGTGAAGAACATTCGGAGATGTTGCCTAAAATATAAATTACATTGCATTTCTTCAGTTGTATACAGACATAACTTAAAAAGCGTTCCATGTAGCACATGTGTGAATTTCAGCTTCCCTCCCAGAACTACTGGATCCCCCGCGCCCCTCTCTCTCTCTCTCTCTCTCTCTCTACACCACTTCTGCAACGAGAGGGCCCACACCCCGTTATACCCACTCAGAGAGCGCAGCCAGAATTTCCGGCCCGGGAGTTCTCGCAGACGACGGGAGTTGGGTGTCACATCCGCCCGGCTGTGTGCCAAAGGCAGTTAGCGCCGGCAACGACGTCGGGCCCGAACGCCCGCGCGGCGCTACGGTTAGTGGCGCCAGTGAACGCTGATTTCTCCCCGTGTGACACCTACTCTGCTGCTGGCGCACAATGTTGCGCAATCGATTTCACGTCTTCGTCCCTCTCAACATTTACTGCGGCCGCTTAAAGGTGATGCGGCCGTAGAAAAAGCCGTTGGCGGCCACTATCGCCTCGTGCGATCGTATCACTTTCCAACGACTCGCCTCCGTGAGACTTGTGCCAATGTAAGCTATTTATCGCGATTACGTATCGCTTGAGAGACGAAAGATCTGTCGCATCTCACTTTCGGGCGCAAGTAGATAAATACACTGACGGCAATGGAAAATGTTATGCAGAGTGTCCACAAATTCCCGGTATTATTTCAGAAAATCCTAACTTGGAAATTATTACAGACTAGCTGATCACTCGCTGCTTCAGTTGCATTACCTTATGCTTGTCCGCGGATCGTCGTCTTGTGGTGGCGTTCTCGCTTCCCGCACACGGGATCCCAGGCTCGATTCCCGGCGGGGTCAGGGATTTTCTCTGACTCTATATGACTGGGTGTTGTTTGTAGCTGGCTGCGGTGGTCTAGCGGTTCTAGGCGCTCAGGAACCGCGCGACTGCTGCGGTCGCAGGTTCAAATCCTGCCTCGGGCATGGATGTGTGTGATGTCCTTAGGTTAGTTAGGTTTAAGTAGTTCTAAGTTCTAGGGGACTGATGACCACAGATGTTAAGTCCCATAGTGCTCAGAGCCATTTTGTTGTGTGTATTTCATCATAATTTCATCCTCATTCACTCGCAAGTCGCCGTAGTGGCATTAAAGAACTTGTGGAGAGGCAGCAGAACCGCCCCGCGAGGGGTCTCCCGGCCACAAATGCCATACGCTCATTATTATTACCTTATGGTTTGTACTATTTTCATTGAATCTTTTTTTGTTATGTTATGACATTTCTCGTGAGGAAATCTACACACTGAGCAAATAGTGTAAAACAATGTAACAATTTTCGTAGCTCTAGTTTCAAAATTGCCTAGGAGTGAGATACTTTCAAAACATATTGCACCCCTATTTTACCCCATTAAGGATGGAATTTCGAAAAATCCCTTTCTGAACGATGCCTACAGTGTAAGATAAACATCCGGTTTGGGCTGGTCGATGATTGTTTAGTGAATCAGAGTCTCTTTTTCATCCCATTAGAGATAGAACTTTTAAAAACGACGAAATGTATAATTTTTTTGTTTGTGTCTGAGGAACGAAATACGAATTTTTGATGTGCTAGCTTCAAAACTTACTTTGTAGTGACTTATTTTCAAACCACCTTTTATTTCCTAAATCACCCCATTAAGTGCTGAGTGTCAAAAAAAGGCGTTCTTAAATGATGGGCACAACATATGGCAAGATCGATACCAAATTTGCTGTTTCTGTCCCTGGTGATTTTAGTGTCTGGGCGATGATGAGTCTGCCGTGATGTCAGAATTTCAATGTTGATTTTATTCATCACTAGTAGGACTATAAGGCGATATTCGAGTTGTGTACATGTAATGGTCAATTCATCCCTGCACGCAGGTTAGCAGTGTACACGTTGTCATTGATGAGAGCCCACAAAAAGAGGAGTTTAATGGCGTGACGTCGGATGAGGAAGTGGCCCATGGTAAGGGCTGGGACACCCATGATACATTCACCTCTGAGTATGAACGCTTTGTGATCAAACGTATATGGACACCTGGCTGAAAATGACTTACAAGCTCGTGTTGCCCTCCATCGGTAATGCTGGAGTTCAATATAGTGTTGGCCCACCATCGGCCCTTATGACAGCTTCCACTCTCGCTTGCATACGCTCAGTTAGCTGCTGGAAGATATCTTGGGAATGGCAGCCCATTCCTGCATGGCAGCCCGTTCCTGCATGAGGAGAGGCATCGATGTCGGTGGGTGAGGCCTGGCACGAGCTTCGCGTGCCGAAACATCCCACTTGTGTTCTATAGGATTCAGATCACGACTCAGTGCAGTACAGTCCATTACAGGGATGTTACTGTCGTGTAAGCACTCCGTCACAGGCCGTGCACTATTAAAAGGTGCTCCATTGCGTTGAAAAATGCAGTCGCCATCCCCGAACTGCTTTTCAACAGTAGGGAGCAAGAAGGTGCTTAAAACATCAATGCAGGCCTGTGCTGTGATAGTGCCACGCAAAACAACAAGGGGAGCAAGCACGCACCCCCCCCCCCCCCCCACCCCATGAAAACACGACCACCCCAAGGCAACACCGCCTCCAAACTTTACTGTGGGCACTACTCACGCTGGTAGTAGACGTTCACCGGTCATTCGCCACACCCACACCCTGCCATCAGATTTCCACATTGTGTACCGTGATCCATCATTCCACACAACCTTTTTCCACAGTTCAACTGTCCAATGTTTACGCTCCTTACACAAAGCGAGACGTCGTTTGGCATTTACTGGCGTGATATGTGGCTTATGAGCAGCCGTTCGACGTTGAAATCCAAGTTTTCTCACCTACCGCCTAAGTGCCATAGTACTTGCAGTGGATCCTGATACAGTTTGGAATTTCAGTGTGATGGTCAGGATAGATGTCTGCATATTTCATATTACGACCCTCTACAACTGTCGGCGGTCTCTGTCAGTCAACAGAAGAAGAGGTAGGCGTGTCGGCTTTTGTGCTGTACGTGTTACTTCACGTTTCCTCTTCACTATCACATCGGAAATAGTGGATCTAGGGATGTTTATAAGTGTGGAACTCTCACGTACAGACGTATGACACAAGTGACACCCAATCACCTGACCATGTTCGAAGTCCGTGAGTTCCGCGGAGCGCGCCATCCTGCTCTCTCACGATGTCTAATGACTTCTGAGGTCTCTGATATGGAGTACCTGGCGGTAGGTGGCAACACAATGGACCTAATATGAAAAACGTATGTTTTTGGAGGTGTCTGGGTAGTTTTGATCGCGTAGTGTGGAATCCACAGAAGAATGAAAGCATCGATCCGCCTTTCTGGCACCCAGTCCTCGCTTCGTATTTACGTTCTGGTACAGTACAGTTGATCTTACTTCCTGAAATTCAAATAATGACCGACGACTAGCTGCTCTGAAATTCAGCTTGCAGTCTGTCAACACGTTGATGCCACACAAGGGGACTCCCTTCAAGTTAAGCCTTTGTCTGTCCAAGCAGTGTTTTAGGACTCCCTCAATATGCTTGATTTAGCCGATGGTACCCGCCCCCCCCTCTTCCCCTAGATTGACACCGGTAATGCTGCAGTATTTTATCACAGATGTGGTTTCCGCATTACAGGTGACACATTCGGGGTTCTTCTGGTCTTTCCTCATTTTGATGCACTGTGAGTTAAATCTGCAACGGCAGACTAAAGGAAAATAATCTGAGAAAGCTGCTAAATGTTTCAGAGCAAACCACAGTTCCTATGTCTAACTGTTTCCAAGTGACGATCTTTCGCAGTCATAGCGTAACGTTAAGAATACCCTCTTACTTTAAGTACCAGTCTGATATTTGTTATACCTTGTGGAGATGTTCATTAAATAAAGGCGATTAAACAATTAATCTTTCATAACCATGATGCCGTAAGTACATAGTAAATCATTTCATGAAAATAGTTGGGGGAATACTGGTGGAATTACTCTCCTATGTTCAATGGGTGAGAAATCATGGGATAATTGTGACCAGTGGCGCATCTGTACTTTTCTGAAGGTGGCTGGTTGTGTGAACTGAAATGTGGACTCGCAAATTCTCCTGCAGGAAGATGCGTTTTGATTATCTGTGTATGAAGAGTACAGCAACTGGATTTACTGCTTTCTTCCATCTTACAGACAATCGTTTAGCTTTCTCTCAAGTATTAGAAAATTGGTCCTATGCACGTTCTATATAGGGGTCGCTCGTTTATATCGATAGCAGCAGTTCGAAGCAAAAGTTCCTGCCCAGCAGCTGGGTAGCAGATGGATGACTTCTCACCAGAGAGCACGGAGGCAGTGCCTAACGGCACTACATGGACGTTTGGAGCGTATTTAGGGAGTCTCCTCTTGTTGTCAGATCTGTGACTAGATTAGGGTTAACTGTTTCCACGGATGTGTTGATTTCCCTGTGGGCTAAACATCACGTAAAATTGGCAGCCTGCCTTGGCGTGTGTGTTCTTGGAACTATAAAGCCATTTGGAATTCGAACTCTCAGCCTCTCAACCATTTAGAGGAAGCATACTTGGCTTCAAAATTCGTTCTGTCTCGGAACTGTGGATTTTATGGTGTGCGCCCACTTCCGGCAACGGACACTAATTTAGAATTTGATTGACAAGTGTCGTGGTCCCAAGTATCCTGGTTACTTTTCTAGTTTTTCATTGATTTTCGTGTGGTTAGCATAATATATTTTGGATCGTACATGCGCTTGTTTGTTTCTGTCCTGGGCTATCTCTACCTGTTTTGAGAATGTTTCTCGACTTGTGGCGAACGCGGCCTAATCACTAAATTTACTATCGGCAAAACTGGCACACTGTCTTCATACTGCTGAGTAGCGTGGCTTCTTAGTGTCTGCACAAGCTCTGCATTTTTATATTTTCTAGAGAGCTCCTTGCGCGAGTAATTGGACTGAAACTTTGTTGGCGTCTGTATTTCTTGTGCTTGCCAGCCTTGTACCACTCGTTTGTGTGTGCGTTTCTTGTGATTTAAGCAGTTTGTGTGTTGCAAGGGAGCAAGTGGTCATTTTACAGCTCTTGCTGTACTGAATTCAACCGGTATCAAAGAAACTGTCCATGCTGTATTGCACTGTGCGCATCCCAGTAGAATTAAGTTCAAAGCTAATAAAGAGAATTAATGAAGGTAAGAATATACACCTCGGGGTTTCATTTAATTCTTACACAATTTCATAGGTGTATCTTATGTCTTTGTAAGAAAGCTGCCAACTGATTTCATGTTTATGCTTTGACATAAGTTGTTTACTGTTCTACTGCATTTGAGTGTGCTCACCTCTCGTGCCCGTGTGGTCGTTTGTCTCCTTCAGCTGCTCCAGTGGGCTTAAGCTGATGTATTTAGCGTCTGTAATTCTGGCTGTAGAAAGCCTCCAACTGTTTTAACTGTTACTTTCTCTAATTAGGCATTTAACTTAATTAGGTTGCCTCAAGGCTATTCTATTTTAAGTTGAAAGCCGTGCAGACAACCGTCCTCTTGCTACAATAACCACTAGTGTACAAAGTTAATTTTATAACTTTCTTAATGATCTGAATGACTGGTACTAAGCTTAATTATTAACGACCGTTGAAGCTATAGCCATTTGTGAAAATCATTCATAGCGTCATAGAGAGTTGGCCGTGAGTATCTTACTCCATTTCCGATGGCAGAATATTTAAAATCATTTCCTCATTCGCAGCGTGTCTACTTGAACGTACGTTTAGCACTGTGTGTACTTTATCATTATGACATATTTTACTTATTACAAACATTCGATTGGTTGTGGGCCTGGAATAAAGTTGTCTCAAGGTATAAATAAATAAAAATAAAAATGGTGTATTTCTATCGACATTATATTCGTAGTTTCAGTCGGTCTTCTTGTAATCTAGTGAACTACTCTGAAACAACATGATTGGGCTTGAGCTGCAAATTTTGTTATTCAATAATAATAATAATTATTATTATAATAATAATAATAATAATAATTGTTTGACCTGGTGCTTTTGCCTGCAAATTCCTAATGTTGCCTTGTCTTGTGTTTTTACGTAGTTAAACAAGTTCAAAAATGGTTCAAATGGCTCTGAAGACAATAGGACTTAACATCTGAGGTCATCAATCCCCTAGAACTTAGAACTACTTAAACCCAACTAACCTAAGTACATTACGCACATCCACGCCCGAGGCACGATTGGAACATCCGACCATAGCGGTCACGCGAATTCAGACTGGAGCGCCTAGAACCGCTCGGCCACTGCGACCGGCACTTATGAAAGTGTACTGTGTTTTCTTTCTTAAATATCATTGATTCTTCCACATTAATTGTTATCATTTGCTGTTAAGAGAATACTAGAGACAATAAACTGCACTCAGTGGAACATGTTTTTATTTGCCCAGCACCCTACCTCTTCCCAATCAGGTTCCTACCACTTCAAGTTACTACTCATACTATGATTTCAAGTTAGACAGAGGGATACGCGTCAAGGACGCTGTTCTCTGTTATCCGTCCGGTTTCAAACAGCATTCTCTCCTAATCACGACTCGTAATAAGTTTCCCAGGAACTCTTTATCTTGGGGATGTTAACCTCTAATCCTCTCACCTGACATACAACCTTAAGAACTTCATTTCTCATCTTCGTGAATGGCAATTTATCTACTCTTGATATAGTTAGGAACTAGAGTAAATGTTTGTATAGATACATCCAGTGATAGTTTCCGTACATCGAGAAACGTTTTAGAATTGAGAACGATGTGTCTCGTGATGAACGTCTTTTATAAAGTGCTGTTAGTTTTGTGCCGAGTCGAATATGAGTAAAATACATTACAGGCTACTAGAACACCGACAGCTTTTAATAAGAGTGAAAATGTGATGCAACACACAGTAATTTTACTACCAAAAAATTTCATATCTAGTACCTACAAAACCAAAAATCACAATCGAAATTATACCTTTTACTTACTTTTATACATAGTCACCAATGTTCTTGCCACATTTCTCCAACGTTGAATTCAGTTTTAATTTGTACTGTTCATAGAGGTCCGTAGGGTTGTAGTACAGCGATATGCGGACTGCTGATTTCTCTTCCACAGTTGACGCAAAGAGCTGGCTGGCCAGGAATTTCTTCATGGGACTAAACAGATCAAAGTCCGATGTTGCAAGGTCCGGACTGGGATGCCTGAGCACGTCCTACCGAAATATGGTGATACCCTTTAAGAACAGGAGCAGCAATTCGAGAACGAGGATTGCCTTTAAGAAATCTGGCGCTGTCAGCATTACCGTTACAGCGTTTGCGACGAAGAGTATGACGCACCTTAACCACCAATAATACACTATGCATAGCACATAACACTGTCGCCGGCTGGAGTGGCCGAGCGGTTTTAGGCGCAACAGTCTGGAACCGCGAAACCTCTACGGTCGCAGGTTCGAATCCTGCCTCGGGCAAGGATGTGTGTGATGTCCTTAGTATAGTTAGGTTCAAGTAGTTCTAAGTTCCAGGGGACTGATGACCTCAGCAGTTAAGTCCCATAGTGCCCAGAGCCATTTGAACCAGAACACTGTCACAAGCACTTTTCCAGGAGACTGAGTCACAATGGTTTTCTTTTTTGTAGGGGCGGGGGGACCAGTAACCAGCATATTGCCGCTCCACAGAGGTCTTCTTGGATCCGGGCGAGTAATTTTCAGCCCACAAATAACTACCAGTGACAATCGCTTTCAGAACTCATGCTCTTATGTAACGTGACGTGTTAGGCGATTCCAGCTACTCATCATTGGCTGGTCTCTGTCGTTGTCCGTAAGGTTCTTAGGCACCCAGCGAGTACTACCTTAATGAGCTTTCATCATGTCACAAACATTATCGTACACAACACCGTAGGAAATGTTGAAATGCTGCCCCAATGCGTGCGACATTCTGTGGGGGTTTCAGCTGTTATGGCTGCCCTGAGCGTGGCCATTCGCTATCGCTTACATGGCACTGTGGGAAGCATGCACGTCTCCTGGAGACATTTCTACAGTGATACAGTCGTCACCAAAAACGCCAAATATATCCCTGTGAATTTAACTCGGCTGATCCACTGTGGCCAACAGATATTGAACTACGCTTCATTGCTCTTCACACGTTGACGACAATAACACGTGCATAAAATTTTTTAGTAGTTCAGACTTCTTTCGGTAAAGCTCCACATGAAAACAAAATATCTTCTGCAGCTCAAACTTCTAACTGTATGGTGCTGAATTTTCAGCATTTCAGCTGCAATACCAGGGACGAAAATATTTTCGTGGGTGTCTTTCCGATCCTCTGTTGAACATTCTTGAAGTGTTTCATTCCGTTTCCACATATTTGTAAATAATGATAAGCATTGCTTGTTATGTTGACTTGACTTCTCAATGAACCGAAGATGGATGATGCATATTGAAACGAATATGTCGTCATGGAGGATGATGTTTAGTGACATGTTGTAGCCTTTGGTTCACTTGGATGAGTTTTTCGTACAACGCAGGAATACCTTCTTACCTCTGTCGGACGGGAACGTTAACTAAGGCATCTAACTGTTTTCTCACGTGATAGATTATAAAACCCAAGAATTCACCTTTTTTTATCGTCAATCATAAACTGTGCGAGACAGTGGACTCTTTGATAATATATCAACAGACAAGACTAGTCCAAGGGATTGGAGGCATGCCTTTGCTCCCATTGGATGTTAGCTACAGATTATTTTCACTAACTCAGGAACGTTTTCGAGCTATGGCGCACCACCTTCTCGAAAGTAGCAGTCTATTTTGCACAACAATATCGTTATGCCTAAATCTGATTAGACTCCACTAAAATATTTATTTGACTCCAACACCTGACAGGTAACACTGTCATTCGTGAAAAGCGTTCGACTGCGAACCATAAAGTACTACTAGCTAAATAAACGACCTATGACATGTGAATGCAATGGATAATGCAGAACCTAATATTACTTTTGTCCGTGTTTGTGACTGAATTCAAGAGAATATGTTGTTTTCTGTCTGTCACGACCACGACCAAACTTGACCAGATGCGCTATATGATGTAACAGGTAATGCTGATAGAATTAGTATAGGGAGTGAGACAGTAACTGCAGGCGATTATATTTACTATTTGGGCACGAAAGTAATTGACGATGGCTGAAGTACCGACCCGAGTTTTTCCTTAGTTTTCAATATGTGTGAAATCTTATGGGACTTAACAGCTAAGGTCATCAGTCCTTAAGCTTACACACTACTTATCCTAAATTATCATAAGGACGAACACACACACCAATGCCCGAGGGAGGATTCGAATCTCCGCCGGGACCAGCCGCACTGTCCACGACTGTGGCGCCCTAGACCACTAGACTAATCCCGCGCGACTTTCCTTAGTTTGCCCGTGGAACAATCTCATGACATGCACTGAAGTGACAGAAATCATGAGATACCTCCTAATATCGAGTCAGACTTCCTTTTGCTCTACGTTGTGCTCAAACTCGACGTGGCATGGACTTACCCAAGTTTCTGTAAGTCCCCTGCAAGAAAACCGAGCTATGCTGCGTCTATATCCGTCAATAATATGCGAGATGTTGGGATTCAGAAGTGATTTGTGGAAACTTTAATCCTAAAGCATCCGCATGTGGCATGATCAGGCAGTCAACCGCCCTCCCCCCTCCTTTCTACCTACCGCCATAACTATAGCGAAAGGATCAACACACTTACATGGAAACCACTAGTAAAGTGACCCTGTAAATGATAGTAGCAAAGAGTTACAAACGCGGGACAATTTAGTTGCTTAATGATGTAGTTAGTTTCCTCAGTAGTCATTAATCAGAATGTCAGGAAACGGCAGGTACAAACTGACTACTGCGTAACAAACAGTTTGAAGTATAACAAAGTGTTATATTTAGTTAAGGATATCGAAAAATATACTATACATTACAATAAATCTTCACACAAAGAGCAGAACGTATGGAATCTTGAATAACAATTTGGCCATTTGCATGAATGGGTTCCTACTCTCACATAATGACAAAAGTGGGTCAGCACATTAAATAACACACCCCTACTATCTAACAGTATGATGATCGATAGTGAGAACTCCGATAAGAAAAAAAATAGAAAATGTAGGTGGTACTGACGACACCGAGAACTCATGCTGCTGAGAGACTCAGTGCAATTTTTTTTTTACTAAGTCCCTACAACGCTTGAGCAGCCAAAATACTTTAACACAAACGTCTTTTGCAATACGGAGTTGGCTAGATCCAGAGTGACCTCTCTAATGCATACCAAGCTCACATTTTCGATTTTGAGCAATCCGCGATCCCCAACACTGTCGAAAGTTCCTAATACAAGGAAACCGCGTGAACAGTCGCCTGTCATAAGATGTAACATACAATCGAAAATTCCACCAAACTGAGGAGCAACATTTATATATCCAATAGGACCTTGTCCCGCCAATTTCAAGACGAGGGTCTCTGATGCAACAGAGCGTCATCTTGACCTTTGCAATCGATTACCTACATCCACGCCGGCGCGGAAAAATAGTCCCACCCACCGCTATACTCATAAGATTAGGCGTTCATGGAACTGCCTGCGCGAAAGAGTCGCTCACAGCGGATCGTCTAGCGTCCGCTTGTGGAAAGATTAGAATACTTTACTTTCTGGTGATGATGGCCAGGTTACGCCGAAACGCCATGACTGTAACAAATCGATTACACCAGCGCCGGACCGTCCATTTCCCAGTCGCTTCGCACAGGTACAATAGGCTGGAATGTAGCTCTGATCGCACTGGCAGACGGACGGGGTAACCAATATAGTCCACAGATCCTAAATAATTGGCAGGAAAGCCACCCGAGAGTCGGTCCGCTTCTGCCTTAATTGGCCCTCGCAGGTATCCTGGTTCTGCCGCAGACCATCCAAATGAAGGCTGACAACATGCAGGGTTCCACACCTAGTATGATTAGGGTTCTCAGTTCTAATTAGATTACCCAGATGAGCTTAATCGGCCTTCTTGCATAGATACATAATAAAACGATTATAAAGATGACAAAAATGAGAGGTGACAGGCCAAACAAGACATGCAAAAGGTATGTCACCTTTCAAAATGCGAAAGGATTGCCGGTGATATATTTGTGCACGAACCGGGCTCTCGATTACGTCCCATATATGTTATATGGGACTAATTTTGGGCGATCTGGGTGGACTAATCATTCGCTCGAATTATCCACGATGATCCTTACACAAATCGTGAACAATTGAAGATCAGTGACATGGCGCTTTGTAGTCCATAAACATCCCATCGTCGTTTGCGAACATGAAGCCAACGAAAGGCTGCAAATGAACTTAAAATAGCAGAAGATAACCATTTACAGTCAATGTTCGGTCCATCTGGATCAGAGGACTCAGGCCATTCCATGTAAAGATAACCAACATCGTTATAGAGCTGCAACCAATTTGCACAGTTCCTTGCTTACAACTTGGATCCATAGCTTCTGGGTTGTGTGATAGATTAGAGCACTACCATGAGATGTTACCAAATGAAAGCAGCACTTATCAAACCAGGCCACGATTTTCCTGTCATCCAGAGTCCAACCGATGTTGTCACGATCCTAGAAGAGGCGCTGCAGGCGATATGGTGCTGTTAGCAAAGGCACTCGTGTCCGTCGTCTGCTGCCTTAACCCGTTAACGCCATGTTACGTTGCACTGTCCTAAATAATACATTTTCGTACATCCCACATTAATTTCTGCGGTTATTTCCGGCAGTGTTGCTCCTCTGTTAGTGCTGACAACTCCACAGAAGCCCCACAGTTCTCAGTCTTTAGGTGAAGGTCGTCGGCCACTGTGTTGTCCACTGTGAGACGTAATGCCAGAAATCTGGTACACTCTGCATATTCTTGACGCTGTCTGCCTCGGAGTACTGAAATCCCTAACAATTTCCGAAATAGAAGATCGCATGCATCCAGCTCCAACTACGATTCTATGTTCAGAGTCTGTTAATTTCCTTTTTGTTCCCATAATCACATCGGAATCCTTTGCACATGAGTCACCTGTCAATGAGAAATCCGCCAATGCACTACTCTTTTGAACTTTTTGTACGCGATACTGCCGCCATCTGTATATGTGCTTATTGCTATCCCATGACTTTCGCCCCTTCTCATAGGTAATATCAACATTTATATAATGCAATTTGGTAACTCCATGAAATTATCTCTTAAAGTGTACGTCCAGAGCGACTAACTGGAATTTGCATCAAACATGTAATGTTAATAGTCTAAGCTATGAGACAGAGATGAATTACATGCATAAAATGTGATGGTGTGTGGAACGGATCTTCACGGTATGGCCCTCATCATGGGACTCGTACAGCAGTTGCTTACTGAATAAAAATACATTCATGATCCCGTGTTTGCAATATATGTCGATGGCTTGACGAGCTGCAGATATTCTAGAATGTGACCTGGTAAACGCCTGCGTGGCTGAAACGGAAAATTATGCGTCGACTGAGAGTATATATACACATCACCCAGTTTCCCCTAACACCTGAAGGCCGTTTCCCCTAACTCCTGAAGATAGTTATTGACTGCAGATATTGTATCACAGACACGGTGCGTTTGACTGTCCACGTATGTCACTAAACCCTTCCAAAAATGTAAACAACAATGCATGTCCAGCGTCTATTAGACAGAGGGGGTCCGACAGCCGATCAGTTCTAGTCATTCCACCAGGAAGGTGGCACACGGCTTGTGTTCAAACTTGCCTAGACGGTCCATACCGCGGTTCGATCGCGTCCGCATAGTTACTTTGTGCCAGGAAGGGCTCTCAACAAGGTAAGTGACCAGGCGTCTCAGTGTGAATCAAAGCGAGGTTATTCGGACATGGAGGACATACAGAGAGATCGGAACTGTCTATGACATGACCCGCTCAGGTTGGCCAAGGGCTACTACTGCAGTGGATGACCGCTACCTACCGATTTTGTCTCGGAGGAACCCTGACAGCAACGCCACCTTGCTGAATAATGCTTTTCGTGCAGCTACAGGACGTCGTGTTACGACTGAAACTGCGTGCAATAGGCTGCATGATGCGCAACTTCATTCCCGACGTCCATGGCGAGGTCTATCTTGTGGTTTTCATGAGCAATAAGAAGGCCGGAAATGATGTTTATGTTCATCCCTATTCCAAATTTCTGCACGAGTTCCGGAACTCTCTGAACCGAGATGATGCCTTTTCCCTTTTTCTTTTGAAGTGTGTATAATGTGTTTGTTTTAACTTGCAACAACTAGATATCACGGAAATGACGCACGGTGCGGCAAAAATGTTGTAGATGAAAAGTTAATTGTAGTAAACAGGGCATCTGTCTGCTCTGTAACTGGCCACCTCTTAACTAATCCTCAGTGTGGGCGGGGTCAACTTTGTATTCCAAATTGGAACCACCCCTTTTTTTTTTTTGCATAATCGGTTTCTACGCCAAAGATTGCATACGGCTTAAGTAAACCGTTGTTTTCTATTCGTTGCAGATGGAACTGTAATAAAAAATAACAAGTTTGCCTGTTATTTCCGTTAAGAAGTGACATTTGATTCTACACTTCATAAAACATGTAAATGCAAAGCTTTCCTTTCTAAGGTTGGTATAACGTTTGAAATTAATTTTAGTGTAGCAAATTTGACTGTACAGTACAATATGGATATCCGTTTCAGAGTATGTTTAGAAACTACACTTAACATAATCCAGGATTTACGTAGATGGAATAGTTTTCTGTTCATTATTACTTTATAGACATTTTACCTCTCTATAGCGGCTGCGGTATGTATTCCGGCAGTAGGCAGATAGCGGTCAGCGTAAGAGTTACGGTGGTTGGATGGAAATGCACGGCAAAATCATTCCACCTTTTAATCCACCCCGTAGGTAACAGAAAACTATGTTATCATATAAGTTGCTTATTTGCCGGAAATAATCGCTGTCTAGACATATCATTTGTACTTTAAAGTCATTTGTACTTTACAATCACGTTTGCAACAGTCAACTAATGTTTATACATCATTATGTGACCGTTAGAAAAAAGGTTTACATTTACATCGTAAATTAAATATAGAATCAGATGTGTAGCTAGTACTTACGCCATCTACCACGAATGGGAAACAATCGTTTGACGAAATAGCACGTACCTTCTGACGCAGAAGCCGAATATGCAATAAAAAGTGGGGTTCCCATTTGAAAACGCAAAGTATACCCAACCACACAGGAGGGCTGGTTAGAAGATGACAAGTTATATCACAAAGAGATGTCCCCTTTACTAGTACAAATTTTTCACCTAGAACATATCTTCCGTACGACCAGCTACTTTTCTAGATATTCAGTTGTCCCAAACACCCCAGTTATGTTTTCTGGGAAATGCATGAAATATGACTTTAGTGGCTGCAAGTTGGTATCGCAAGAAAACAGAGCACTTTCACTCTACTGTTAAATCTGACGTAGATTAGAAACCTTCCGCAATGTGCATCATACATAATTCTTTTCGTTAACAAATCTCTCAGGCACCGTACATATTAACTGACGCGATCTGAATCTACTGGACTCAATTCGTGATTACAATTTAAGTAAAAACTTTCAATAGCCTTAGAGATGATAATGAATGCGACTGCATACATTGCAATTTTCTTATCTGACTCCTAAATACACCCTGTTTCTTCCTATTTAATGAAAAGCATCACTGCCTTAATGTATCAATTTGGGCATAATTGTTAAAGAATCTTTTGTTTTAGAAATTCCCATCTTCCCAGGTCCCTGATCGAATGTTGCTGTGACAGGTAGGGGACTTTTACGCTTAAGGAAATGGCAGATCGCTGCAGCAGCTTTTTCTAGAACACCAGAAATATTTATTTGGAACTTAAGGAAATGAAGATTACGACGCAGTCAGAAACTAAAGTTCTTCTAATTCTGTTTTTATAATTTCACTTAGTTCCAGAAAGAAAAGTAGCAGTGTTAGAGTCATGCGGCCCTCAAACATCAAAGCTGTCTTTGCAGAACTGCAAAACCGTCTCCAATAGAGTACGTTGTCTACTCCTTCTGCTTCTGTTTGTTAATGGATATTTAACAAACTAATGGAAATGCGGAGTTCATACAATATGGAAATATCAATATACAAGAAGGTGTGAGCACTTTTCAAACGCCATCGCAGGTTAAAACTACATTCTGAAGTTGTTCTCAAATCCAGAAACAAGCCTTTTGTTCGCAATGTTCTTAGCAGCTGAGCTATCTCGGCACGGTAAACAATGCCCCGACAGCCTCAGTTCCACTTGTATCTCTGTCTTCTTTTCAGAATTTTGCACAAAATCTCTCGAGCGCCTTTCAGGACTAGCACTTCAGGAAGTAAAGTTGGATAACACGATTCTCAGTTTGGAAACTAGGAGAGAGGTGCTGCACACGTGAAACTGTGGAGGAGTCCTGTGAGTCGTACTTCGATTTCTCGTAAACTACAAGTTTACTGTTTCGAGTGTTTGTTTGTAACATTGTCAAACTGTATCACGAACTTTCGATATCCGTTCAAGGGCAAAAACGTCATAAGCAACACACTGGGAAAAGTAGTTCCTGTAAGATTGAAATGTCACTATCAACTGGATAAATGGAAGCTGCGTGGAGGGAAAAATAAGTTGAATGAAAGTGGGTATAACACCTTTCGAAAGGGTGAAAGATTTTTTGATAGCTAAAGAAATACCATAAAATTAATAAAGAGATTAACATGTAGTTTAGTACGACAACGAATCGTGATGAAAAAGAAACTTTTGTAACTAAATGGTGAAAGTAAAAGAGTCTGAGAAATGACGAGTACATAAGTACTTCTACGAATGTGAGTGGAAGGAAAACAAGTGGAAATTTTAAGAATGAGCAAAACTATGTGGGCGTTACGTATACGGCGAGGATGTGTTAATGATCAAGTCGGGGAAGGAAAGGAGAGCAATAAGAAAACTTGGAATGATCGACGACACTAGAAGGTGGACGAAGTTTCGAGGAAGCAGCACACAACGGACGACAGTTTAGAACATTCGGTAGATAACTACTTCACGACAGATGTATCAGAGGAAAGATCACAAGAACAGGACATTAAAACATGTTTATATGATAAAACCACTTTTTATGTTTTCAGAAAGTGGATTTCGTCCTTTTAAAACACAATAATATAATCAGTAAGAAAATGAAACGATTGTTTCCATTGATAGTTGAAGGAGTGAACAGAAGCAAACTTTGGAAAATCGTAAAAATAAGAGGCTATGCGAGACACTAAACGCAAATAATAAAGAGCTTGTATGAGCACAGAGAATCTTTAACAAATTATCTCCGTTCTAGTTCTCTGTGCGCCTCACAACTGGCGGTGTAGAGATGTTAAATACAGATCTGCTAATACAAAATTCTCGATCAGATATACGCTTTCGTTTCTGTGCTTACTTAATGTGCAATAATATTAACAGCACTGAACTGTACGTAATTATAACGCTTTACTGTGAATAAAGGACTTCAGGGAATACTCAACAAATGTTATATTTAAATACATTGGTTCGGTAGTTCACTACCAATTTTTTTGACGTAGAAAAGTGACAAAGGTATTTGACGTGGTGCAAATATGAGTATTACACTATCATCAAATTTTATTTGACAAAGATCTCTGACGTCGTGTCTCTTTCAAGAAGGCCGACGAACACTTCCTACTGTATTCTGCAGTTGCATGTACCATAATTGCAGTATAATTAAATTTGGAAGAGGAGCAGAATAAAAGGAAAACGAAATGTACTTGTGTGAGCCTGTGGATTTCGCGAAATGATGCTAAAAGCATCCACGAAAATCTGTTACGGGAGCTGCATGTCGGGGACGTAAAGTCACACGGAAATTGCTTGCGAATGGACGACAGTACATTTCAATACGTGCTTGAGAGAGCCGCTCCTCATATTACAAAGCAGACTACTTGCTTCAGAAATGCTATATTCACCAAAGACTAACTTTTTAAACAGCAGAAAGCTACTCTAGTTTACACTATAGCACTGTAATATCGCAAGGTACATTGAAGAAAATGACCCTAGAAACGTGTGAAGCTACTTATAAAGAAAAGAAAAACGAATATCTCAAGACAAATAACTTACGTAACTTACAATGGCCATTAGGCAATATTTTTATATCTGCAGAAGTTGTATTTCTCGTTTATATCCTCGGGGGTACATCCTGGCCGTACTTCACGGCTAACGGCATCAGCAATATTTTTTTATAACTGTCGTTTCACCTTATTTCTTTTTCTATTAGTGATGCTGGAAGTCATACTGTGCTTCCTCGACCTCGTACATTTCGATGAATTTCCTTGTAGATGATATGTACCAAGTATACTTTGAAGTCATGGCCGTAAACATTGTCAAACAGCAACAGCGATGCTAGCGCTTCAAGCGGTTATATTTCTCCATAGACCATATATAACATAGATCGCAAATGTCCCTATCTCTGGCAAGTTAAGGCTTGAAGCAAACATCTAAGTCACGTGATTCAGGGCAGAAAGACCAATTCCTTAGTTTACGCCCTGTGTGAAGCGGAGCTGACAGTTACAGTTTTTTTCCATTTTCAAGCTTTGATTTTGACAATTCAACGAACTATAGTACTACTGTTACAAACGTAGTAGTGCAGATAACGTAGTTTCTGTGAAATTCCTGATAATAAAGCACTGCTTATCATTTGTACATGTGGTAAGGTTGAAACGTATTGACAGTTTTTTTTAATAAACGACAGAATAATTTCTCTTTAATGAATATTCTTTTTTTTGTACTATGAGAGTCGCCACAAGAACATCTGTGATTGCAGAGCGAAACGCAGCATTATTCTGTGGCGACGCGCGCATGTACAATCTGCTTTACTCTTTCATTTTATCGGTATTCTTTGTGTTCACTAAGATTCTTCCAGTTAATTGGTTTTCGAGCCTTAGGAAATAAAAAAGTTAGTGCCTGACTACTACGTTGTATCTCTTTAGCACAGGGAGATAATCTATAGTTGGCTAAAGTGGTGATCCCGTATACTGCATTCCGTTTTAGACGAGTAAGTGCAGCACCGTTCGGTATCGTCTACGTCAGAGCCGGCGCGTCCGAGGGACACAAGGGGTCCTACGGATCGGAGCGACGCTTTGTTGAAATACACTGAAGATTTACGACGCGACATTGTAAACCAGGAAAATGCTGCGCTGAACTTCTCAATTACATCAAGGAACAGCCATTCGGCGGATAACAATAGCAAAATGAACACACGCCCACCGCATTTCATTCCTGATAAACCTGAATTATGGCTAGTAGTACTCGATCTGACTTTCCAGCGCTACGGCATTGTAAACGAAGATATCAAATTTATGATCGCATTTAGTGCAGTCAACAGTAAAATAGCAACGATCAGCGCAGATATAATACTCAGCCCGCCCAGCACGCAGAATTAGCCTACACGCATTTTAAACAGGTACTACTTCATCGACTACGTCGGTTTGTGGAACAACGTATCCAACAAGCACTAAATGGTGAAAAAAGAGGAGATCAGTCGCCTTCGGAATGTCGACGACACCAGCGAAGCTTAGTTGACGACACCCAGTTGCGAGGTACGACACTGCAAACTGTATGGCGCGCACAGTTGTCATAGGCAGTTAGAACGGCTGTGGTGCTTTCCGACGCGCGCGATATTTCATCGTTGCTCTCACTAGATGACAAAGTGTATGTGTCGTTAGATGCGGAGCATACGTGGTCTGTGATGTTCGAACGCAGCAGTACAGACGTCCAGGAAGCGGCAGCGATACAACGACCCCAAAAAAGGAACATTACTCAACATCTGGGAGAACTACGAAAACATATTAAAGACCTGCGGCGACAGATGTCCATGTTGCTCTGAGCACTATGGGACTTAACATCTGAGGTCATCAGTCCCTTAGAACATAGAACTACTTAAACCTAACTAACCTAAGGACATCGCACACATCCATGTCCGAGGCAGTATTCGAACCTTCGACCGTAGCGGTCGCGCGGTTCCAGACTGAAGCGGCTCGAAGGAAAAGCAGCTACATACAAGAAGAGCAAGTAAGACGCCAACGTGTCAACGGAGCGAATCTGCTGGTACGACCGTCGCTTCGAAAACAAGGCGATGAGATGCACATCACCCTGCACTTACCCAAATGGCCACAGCGACCGGTGATAGGCGCCGCCGATAGCGAGTTCGATCATCGGGGCTTACGACCGCGAGGTGAGAGCGTTGACTTTTGTCAGAGACGCTAAATTCGACCACCCTTATCTAATCGACTCAGGTGCGGACGTCAGTGAATTGCCTGTTATAATTTGCGGTGTGAATCTTCCTCCATCTCCATCAAAGCTCACAGCATAAAACCACAATTCAATAATGACTTATGGAAGGTGCCAAATAGGCGTAGATCTCGGTTTCCTAGATCGTTTACCATGAACATTCATGATTGCTGATGTGTCAGACGCAATACTGTGTGCGGATGTCTCGTTTCATTATGCAGTTAAGTTAGATATTGCCTCGTCCAGCCCCCGCCGGGGTAAGTAGAGAGTTAAAGGTACCCTAGTACGAGGTTCTCTGCCTACGTTCAATGAAGGACAGGCAGTGACGCCACACGTAGCAGACTGCGAATCCGTGCCGTGTGAGCAGACAGTTAAGCACAGCACGGTCCATCACATCAGGACTACACCCGGTCAACCAGTATCTCAGAGCCCGCTCCAGTTACCTCCTGATCGTTTCGCAGCAGAAAAGGCAGAATTCTAACTCTTGCGCTCGGGAGTCGTCCGTAGATGCGGTAGCCAGTGGTCAACACCATCTCATCTAGTAGAGAAGAAAGATTGGAGCTGGAGACCATGTGGATACTAACGAGCACTCAGTACCCGTACTATTCCCGATCGCTATCCGTTATACATATTATGGATTTTACGCACACTCTGACAGGTGCGGCCATTTTTAGGATCATTGACTGACACAAAACGTTATCACCAGTTACCGGTAGCGCCAGCCGGTAGCCCGTGCGCTGTTTGGTTTGCAAAATGAGGCACAAACTTGGCAACGGTTTGTCGACGAAGTACTAAGAGGTTTGCCGTACTGCTTCTCATTCCTCGATGATATCCTAGTCTTTCCGGCGTCCGAGAAATTTCACGAACTACATATAAAGGCTGCTTACCAACGCATTGATTCATATGGCATTTCTGTCCTTTAATCGAAATATTTACTTCGACGACGTCAGATGCCATTGTGGGATACTCATTCACCGCAGCCGGCATCAGTCCACTGCAAGATAAACTTGTTATTACCGAAGAGATGGTTCTCCCCATCGATTATCGCGACCTACGTCGTTTCCTTGGAGCAATTAATTTCTACAGACAACATCTGCCTAATTTGACAAGGACGCAGTGGGAAAACGACCTTTGCAATTGAGAACAGAGTTGTTGATGGTATTCGATTAGACCAAGACCTGGCAGGCAGTCGTGATGGCACACTCGGTTCCTCAGGCGCGACTGACAATTGTTGTAGATGCTAGCTAGTAAGCCCTGGCGCAGCTATACACCAACATGTCGAAGGTCACAAGCAACCCTTGGTCTTCCTCTCTTGTAAGCTTACGTCGTCACAAGTTAAGGGAAGCGCTTACGATATGGAATTGCTGTAAAGTTATAAACTTATAAGACATTTACGGCCACAAGTGAAAGCTCTGCCATTCACGGTTTTCACAGACCACAAGCCGATTTCTTTCACCTTCAGTCGGAACAAGGTTGGCTGCTCACCACAACAATATAGGGAACCTGAATTCACCGCCCAATTAACGACAAACCTGCAGCGTATAAAAGGAGCTGAGAACTTCGTGGTGTATTTCCTGTCTAGGTTTAAATCAATCTTTTAGGCTATTGAGTTCACGGAGGTAGCTGCTAAGCAAGAGACGGACCACCAATGCGCAAAATTCCGTTGCGGCAGTACATGCGGATTACGTCTGTGGCAAACACAACCTGATGGTGAAAGTTCCCGAGTTTGGTGCGATGTATTACAGGGAAAACTGAGACCTTTTGTACCTAAGAAATTGTGAAGGCAATTATTTGACAGCATCCATGGACTGGCACATCCCGGAATAAACGCCAGAGTCTAACTGATGGACAGATTTGTGTGGTTCAATATAAATGACTGCCGTAGTAGTAGAAAAACGGCGTAGATTGCCAGAGAGCCTAGGTTGGACGACACGCGCACAAAGCGATAGGTGAGTTCCCACTTACCACGCAACATTTCACACATACTCACCTGGATTTCTAGGGACCTCTATTGCCGTCGGAAGGATACTGTTATCTATTGACTATAGTCGACCGCTTCACCAAATGGGTGGAGGCGGTTACATTATCTGACATTTCCGCGGAAACAATGGCACGGGCATTTCTTTCAACGTGGATCGCATGTTTCGCCTGTCCTTTACATGTCACCACAGACCAGGTGCGTCAATTCGAATCGACGCTGGTCTACGAATTGGCAAACCTGTGCGGTTTCCACCTTCATCATACAACGGCTTATTACCATACAAGCAACAGAATCATGGAAAGTTGGCAAAGGACGTTAAAAGCTGCGTTAGTGTGCCACGCGCATTATTGGTCGTCAGCTTTGCCACTGGTTTTGTTGGCCTTCGTACAGCATTAAAGACAGATTTAGGATCATCCACTGCAGAATTGGTCTATGGTGAACACTTGAGACTGCCCGCAGTACTCTTGACGGATCAAACTGTGCCACGACAGAATGAATTTCCTACGTACCTCAAACGGTGCGCGGGCATATGGTCAGAATTCGCCCATCCGCTGTCTCGAGACATGGGGCGGTGACTATGTTCGTGCAGAAAGATCTACGGTCCCGTTCACGTGTGATGCTACGGACAGACACTGTCAAGTCAGCGTTGTAGCCCTTATATTCTGAGCCCTGCAGAGTTATCTCCCTAGATGAACATACCATCCATAGAGATCAAAATGGGAACACCCAAGTGGTATCGTTGGAACGCGTCAAAGCTGCGTATGTTACCGATCTAAGAGGATGTACGTGCTGCATGTCTACCACACTGTCTCGACGCCAGAAGAAACTAGTAGCACCGTCACTGCCAGCACCGCAGGCTCAACACGTTCAAGCAGTGCCTTCAGTGCACACCTAAGCTGGACTTCGAGTGAAATATGCGTACCCGTACAATCCCGGAACACCGCTCTACTGTGGGGTAGCCGTGTGGTGGTCGGGGGGGGGGGGGGGGCTGTGTAAGAGTCACCAGAAGAACATCCGTGAATGCACAATGAAATGCAGCATTATTCTGCGGTGACGAGCTCACGGACAATCTGTTTTACTCTTTGATTTTTTCTAGTATTCTTTGTATTGACTTAGATTTTTACAGTTGATAGTTGTCAGAGATTTAGAAAATAAAAAGTTATTGTTTGACTACAAAGTTGTATCTACTTAGCAGACAGATATAAGCTTTAGTTAGCTAAAGTACTGGTAATTCTTGTTGTTGGTTGGTTGGTTTGTGGGGGTTAAAGGGACCAGTCTGCTACGGTCATCGGTCCCTTTTTCCAAATACTAAAAACACCCACAGAGGATAAAAACGATCAACAGACGATAAGACAGACGACACAGAACAAGAGAAACGTAAACAAAGACCAGACAAGACGAACTAAAATCACACAGAGTGTGACGGTATTTGGCCGACCATACAAACAAAAGGGGAAAAGCCAACCACCGAGAAACACATGAAAAAAGAAATCAGACAAATCGTAGGCCATAGGCCAGAATCAACACAAAAACACACACTTACATTAAGCGATAAAATCCCCCTGTCCGAATAAAACGCAGAACTATGTCCGCTATGGAAGAGTCGTCAGATAAAAGCGCAGAGAGCGTATCAGGCAGCGCAAAAGTCTGCCTGAGCACAGTTAAAAGGGCGCACTCCAACAGAATATGTACCACCGTCAAGGACGCCCCACAACGACAAAGAGGGGGATCCTCACGAGACAGTAAATAACTGTGAGTGAGTCGGGTGTGGCCAATGCGGAGCCGACAAAGGACGACTGATCGGTTGGCTCGCATGGATGACCGCCACACAGTAGTCGTCTCCTTGATACGGCGAAGTTTGTTTGGCACGGGCAGGTTGCGCCAATAAGTGTCCCATAAATCGAAAACTTTGCGGCGTAATAGTGCCCGCAAATCAGTCGCCGGGAGGTCAATCTCCAGAGATGGTGCACTAGTGGCCTCTTTCGCCAGGCGGTCAACAGTTTCATTTCCGGGTATCCCAACATGGCCCGGGGTCCAAACGAAGACCGCATATCTGCCGGAATCGGCAAGAGTATGCAGGGACTCCTGGATAACCATCACCAGACGAGAACAAGGGAAACACTGGTCGAGAGCTCGTAAACCGCTCAGGGAATCGCTACAGATAACGAAGGACTCACCTGAGCAGGAGCGGATATACTGTAGGGCAAGAAAGATGGCGACCAGCTCAGCAGTGTAAACACTGCAGCTAGCCGACAACGAACGTTGTTCAGAATGGTCCCCTAGAGTTAGTGCATAACCGACACGACCAGCAATCATCGAACCGTCGGTATAGACAACGCTAGAGCCCTGATACGTGGCCAGGATGGAATAAAAGCGGCGTCGGAAGGCCACCGGAAGGACTGAGTCCTTCGGGCCCTGTGCCAAGTCGAGCCGAAGGCAAGGGCGAGGCACACACCATGGGGGTGTACGCAGAGGGGCCCGGAAAGGAGATGGTACAGGGAAACACTCAAGCCCGTAGAGAAGCTGTTTGACGCGTACGGCGATCGGACAACCCGACCGACTGCGGGAAGAGGACACGATAATTTGGATGCCCGGGCGAGCTAAAAACATGGGCAGAATAAGCAGCCAGTAATTGTAGGCGTCGTAACCGCAGTGGAGGGACACCTGCCTCCACAAGTATGCTGTCCACAGGGCTGGTCCGGAAGGCACCAGTGGCAAGGCGTAACCCGCTGTGGAGGATTGGGTCCAGCAGCCGCAACGCAGATGGGGATGCTGAGCCATAAGCCAGACTCCCATAGTCCAGACGGGACTAGATCAACGCCTGGTAAAGCCTTAGTAGAGTAGATCGGTCGGCGCCCCACCCGGTGTGGCTCTGGCATCGCATAGCGTTTAGATGCCGCCAACACGCCTGTTTAAGCTGCCGAATATGAGGCAGCCAAGTCAACCGGGCATCAAAAACCACCCCCAAAAACCTATGTGACTCCACCACTGAAAGAAGCTCGCCGTCAAGATAAAGCCGCGGCTCCGGGTGAACAGTGCGTCGCCGGCAGAAATGCATAACGCAGGTCTTGGCTGCCGAAAACTGAAAACCATGCGCTACAGCCCAAGACTGCGCCTTGCGGATTGCGCCCTGTAGCTGACGTTCAGCAGCTGCAATGCCAATAGAGCTGTAGTAAAGGCAGAAGTCGTCAGCATACAGCGAAGCGGAGACAGAATGTCCCACGGCCGCAGCGAGCCCGTTAATGGCTATTAAAAACAGACAGACACTTAGAACAGAACCCTGTGGCACACCGTTCTCCTGGACTTGGAAGGAATTATATGAGGCTGCGAAGTGCACGCGGAAGGTACGATACGACAGAAAATTGCGGATATAGATCGGTAGAGGGCCCCGAAGGCCCCATCCACGAAGCGTAGAAAGGATGAGATGACGCCATGTCGTATCATAAGCCTTCCGCATGTCGAAAAAGACAGTGACCAGATGCTGACGGTGGGGAAAGGCAGTACGGATGGCCGACTCCAGGCTCACCAGATTGTCGGCGGCGGAGCGGCCTTTACGGAACCCACCCTGAAACGGAGCCAGAAGGCCCCGAGACTCCAGTACCCAATTCAAGCGCCGGCTCACCATCCGTTCAAGCAACTTGCAAAGAACGTTGGTGAGGCTAATGGGACGGTAGCTGTGCACCTCCAAAGGGTTCTTCCCCGGTTTCAGAATGGGGACAACAAGACTTTCCCGCCATTGCGACGGAAACTCACCCTCGACCCAAATGCGGTTGTAAAGGTCGAGGAGGCGTCGCTGGCAGTCCACTGAAAGGTGTTTCAGCATCTGAGAGTGGATGCTATCTGGGCCAGGAGCGGTATCAGGGCAAGCGGCGAGGGCACTGCGGAATTCCCACTCACTGAATGGAACATTGTACAATTCAGGATGGTGGGTGCGAAAAGAAAGACTCCGACGTTCTATCCGCTCTTTAATGGAGCGGAAGCCCAAGGGGTAGTTGGCAGAAGCGGAATTCAGAGCAAAGTGCTCTGCCAAGCGGTTTGCAATGACGTCGGAGTCAGTACAAACTGCTCCATTCAGTGAGAGCGCAGGGACGCTGACAGGGGTCCGATAGCCATAGAGGCGGCGAATCTTGGCCCAGACCTGCGGTGGAGTGACATGGAGGCCAATGGTGGACACATACAGCTCCCAGCACTCCTGCTTGCGTTGGCGAATAATGCGGCGGGCTCGCGCACGCAGCCGTTTGAAGGCGATAAGGGGTTCGATTGAGGGATGTCGCTTGTAACGCTGGAGCGCCCGCCGGCGAGCTTTAATCGCTTCAGCGATCTCAGGCGACCACCAAGGCACAGTCCGCCGCCGAGGGGACCCAGAGGAACGGGAATGGCAGATTCGGCGGCAGTAACGATGCCGGTGGTGACCGATTGAACCACTGCATCAATGTCATCGTTAGAGAGAGGCTCAATAGCGGCAGTGGAGGAGAACAAGTCCAAGTCAGCCTTATTCAGAGCCCATCTGCTAGGGCGCCCAGAAAACTGACGCTGTGGTAGTGACAGAAAGATCGGAAAGTGGTCACTACCACAAAGGTCGTCATGCACTCTCCATTGGACAGACGATAAGAGGCTAGGGCTACAGATCGAAAGGTCAATGGCGGAGTATGTGCCATGCGCCACACTGAAGTGAGTGAAGGCACCATCATTTAATACCGAGACATCGAGCTGCGCCAATAAATGCTCAACGATGGCGCCTCGACCTGTTGCCACCGACCCACCCCACAGACGGTTATGGCATTAAAATCGCCCAGTAACAAGAAAGGTGGCGGCAATTGGGCTATTAGAGCAGCCAGGACATGTTGTGCGACATCACCATCCGGTGGAAGGTAACGACTGCAGACGGTAACAGACTGTGACGTCCACACCCGAACAGTGACAGCCTCTAAAGGTGTTTGGAGAGGTACAGACTCGCTGTGAAGAGAGTTCAGAACATATATGCAGACGCCACCAGACACCCTTTCATAAGCTGCCCAGTTCTTATAATAACCCCGATAGCCACGGAGGGCGGGGGTTCGCATTGCCGGAAACCAAGTTTCCTGCAGAGCAATGCAGAGGAAAGGGTGATGGCTGATAAGTTGGTGGAGCTCCGCTAGATGGTGGAAGAAACCGCTGCAGTTCCACTGGAGGATGGTGTTGTCCATGGCTGAGAAAGGCGAGATGGGACCGGGAAGGGAGATTACGCCGCTGGGTCACCTGCTGCCTCCGATTTAGCACCTGTGATAGTGCTTTCCATGGCGTCTGATGGACCGGCGACGATCTCCACCGCATCCTCAGACCCAGAGCTGGTAGGTTGTGGTGGGATGGCTGCCACCGCGAGTTCCTTGGGCTGAGAGCTCTTCTTGGGTTTTCACGCCATTCCTTGGGTCGCACCGACTGGGAGGTCTTCACTGATTCAGTCTCCAGGACGGAGGAGGATAGTGAAGCCCTACGACCAGCTGATTGCGGGCACTTACGCCACTGTCGGTCGTCAGCCTTCTCGCTGGCGGAAACCTGGGAAGGGAGGGACCCAAGGGACCCCTTGCGAGCGTGAGAAGCCGAAGAAGTTGGACACTTCTCCGGCTTAGAAGTGGGGACGGACGTCCCCGATGGGTGGAATGGTGTTGCTCCTGAGGTAGGTGGTGCAGGAGCAACCCGGTGGGTAGAGCCCCCCACTGACGAGGGGGCAGGAGGAGTTGTACTACTCGTCGATCCGGCCACAATTTGAGAAACAGACGGGGCTAGCACAGGTGTTGTAGCAGCAGCGTAGGAAGATGTCATTCTCACAGGATGGAGTCGGTCGTATTTCCTTTTGGCCTCAGTGTAGGTTAGTCGGTCCAGGGTCTTGTATTCCATGATTTTACGCTCTTTCTGGAAAATTCGGCAGTCTGGCGAGCATTGTGAATGGTGCTCCCCGCAGTTGACACAGATGGGAGGCGGGGCACATGGAGTATTGGGATGTGATGGGGGTCCGCAATCTCGACATGTGAGGCTGGAAGTGCAGCGAGAAGACATATGGCCGAATTTCCAGCACTTAAAGCACCGCATTGGGGGATGGATATGGGGCTTAACGTCACATCGGTAGACCATCACCTTGTCCTTTTCTGGTAAGGTATCCCCTTCGAAGGCCAAGATGAAGGCACCAATACCAATCTGATTTTCCTTCGGACCCCGATGAACGCGCCGGACGAAATGTACACCACGACGTTCTAAATTGGCGCGCAGCTCTTCATCAGACTGCAAAAGAAGATCCCTATGGTAAATAACTCCCTGGACCATATTTAAACTCTTATGGGGTGTGATCGTAAAGTGAACATCCCCAGACTTGTCACAAGCGAGTAACCGTCGTGACTGGGCAGAGGATGCCGTTTGTATCAGGACTGACCCAGAGCGTATTTTTGACAAGCCCTCCACCTCCCCAAACTTGTCCACTAAATGCTCTACGAAGAACTGAGGCTTTGTGGAGAGAAAAGACTCCCCATCAGCCCTCGTACAAACTAAGAAGCGGGGCGAATAACTGCAACTGCCATCCTGAAACTTACGTTCCTCCCACGGTGTGGCCAGGGAGGGGAACGTTTTCGGATCGTACTTCTGAGCGTTAAACTGATCCCGAGAACGCTTAGAGACTGCTGGCGGCTGGCCACCAACGAGAGACGATGTACCACGCTTCATTGCGGGTCATCCGCCCTGATGCCACCTACTCCGACCAAGGGCCCTCCCCACGGGCGCCACCCAGCCACGGCAAGAGCCACCTGGCAGGATGGCCGTTGCCGGGAATCCCGATACCCCAGGAGGAAAGGCATCTACTCCTTGGCATACGTGGGGCGTTAACGGCGCAGGCATCAGTAGAGCGATCCCTGTGTTGTCAGGGGGCTACAACCAACAGGGTACATGGCGGCCCCACCACAACGGACTGGCTACCATGCTGGATGTTAGGTAACATGTGGTCCATGGTTGCCGTCGGTGCAGAAAGAGGCACTGCACAGTGCAAGGTATAATCTGCACGCTGAAACAGAGTCATGCCCAAGAGATGGAGAACGGGCAGGACTGCAATTCAACGGTGTAGAAGCTGGCGAAAAGTCTGATCGTAAGATGGACACAATGCACCAAGTAAGGCGCCCTTCCCCAATCGGCTCGCTCTTTGGAAAATTTTGAGAGATGGAGGTCAAACCCTACAGGGGACCGTCATATAAGGCCGAAGAGTTTGAGGCTCCTTTTAGTCGCCTCTTACGACAGGCAGGAATACGGCGGGCCTATTCGAACCCCCGAACCCGCAGGGAGTAAATTCTTGTAGTTCACCAATTCCACAGGAGTGGAAGACAATACAGTAAATCCGCACGCAGAATTACTTTTCTAGCGATTCCACAAGAATGTGTGTGAAATGTTATATGACTTTGTAAATTAGGAAATACGTTTATGCGCATGCCAGGTATGTACATAATATAAGCGCATACATTTTCTGACTTTTTCCCAATCCAGTACAGATACCGAAACGATGTCAACATAGGAAGCGTAACATATTGAAAAACTTTTATTATACTTGTGAAGCGAGCTAGTTATTAACAGTATGTTACCTTAAAATCTTAGTCATTCATCAAGTTTCGCATCCAAGGACCAAAAGCCATCCTACTCATGGAAATAACTTTGCAAGTATTTTGAAATAGTTCCTTTTCACAGTTGAGATTTTCATCCGTTTGTGAAGCGAGTAGCGTCAAAACAAGACTTTTCTGGGAATATATAGAAACTGAAGAGTTTTTTTGCTTGTAAACAGGTTTCACCTGGCCGCACATAGAAACGATAACGGTCGCATTAATGTTAGGAATTTCGGAGAAATCAGATTAACTGCACTACTATAAGTGTAACAGCAATAAGGCAAATTACTTTCTTGTTAAAATCAATGCTTCATTTCACCTATAAATAAGAAAAACTGTGTCAATTCCACCCCACACAATGCGTAATAACAGAAACTGGGCGTAATGCCCAGAGTCACGTGACTTATGTTGGTTCATTTTAATGACGTCATGCGCAGTCTGTGTTATCTGTGGTCTATCCATTTCTCCATGAAGCGAACATAAGACGAAGTCTTTCTTTGATCTAAGCTAAAGCAAGGCGCTGGATTTAAATCAAATTTGACGGAGGCCTAACTTTGACAAAGTTTCTTATTATTTGAGTATTATCAAATTTAATTTGACAAAGAAATTTTCTTGAAGAAATTGTGATAGTTCAATAGCAGCCTTAGTATTCTCTGACCTTTTTATGCTACAAAAGCAGTATTTATACTACTACGCTGATTATTAGCCCCTTTATATGAAATCCTTATGCATTTATCGCTCACGGTTTAATCTCCCTACGTCGTCTTGAAGTATTATTTTGACTTTGAATATACGTCTGTTGATAATTGTTGATAATTTTACGCCAATCTCATTCTTACGGTACTCCATACAGCTGTAACACACATATCAGATCTGCTGAAAAATGACATATACCCATCTTATGATGATTAATAGAGCAGTTAAGTCGCCCAGCAGAACAGTTCAGTTTCGGAACACAGAATATTTCTATGAAATTACAATGAAATCCAGACCTTTAGCTGCGTACAAATAAATGTCAACGTGGACAGTTGAAAATGTGTACCCCGAACGGGACTGCAACCCTTTACCTCCTTATATGGCAGACGCACTGTCCGACTGAGAGATTTTTTCCTTTCACACTAATAATTAACAAATTAAATTAACGAAAATTAATGAAAGTCGTCATAATTACAATAAATACAGCTGTATTTCCTAGATACACAGATAAAATTACTTTACTTTTTTTATTTGATGGACAGTTCATAATTAAAAAAAACTAGTCATTTCGACCAAGACAAAAGGGACAAAGGACCATGGCGTTAATTTTAACGTGTGCACACCTTCTTGCCTCAATCATGTCTACATTTAAATCGAAACAAGATGGCCCACAAAAAATGGGGGTTGGAACTCATCCAACTCCTTGCCTATGAAGAACAAGACGCAGCATATTAGGAAAAAGCTCACGATCACGTGGCATCCTGAGCCATGTTCAATGGACTGTGGCCATACATTGGGAAAAGGCACATGGATCTGCGTCATATCCACTCACCATCATGTAGTGTACACAATGTGCCACAAGCTACATGATGGCATTGTTTTCCGATCGGACAAAAAAGATTGAATCGGAACGCACGAGGATCTCCCCCAAGATAGCCGCCTCCGACGTCCTGAGGAGAAAAGCCAGTAGGCAAAGCCATCTCCAATGGGCATGACCCCAGGAAATCAACAGATGAGATATGTATCAGTTTCATGTCAACGATTGGAGCGATCCCTTACACTGATGCCAATACAAAAAGTCGCACTTGGTAGGTACAATATCATGAACAACTTGGTACCATGAGGACGCCACTTCCATCGGGAAAATCGGGGGCTAACGCTAGACCAAACAATATTCCAATTCGTTTCTGGCGACAGGGCTTCCACACAGGGAGTATTATGAGGTATTGGCCAGCGGTTTAATAGCATTTTTAAGGTGAGATTTGCTTGGGAAAGAATATTTACTCCTAAACAACTAACTTCCAGAAAAAATTCCTGAACGTGTCGTTGTTTGTAACCAGTCCTACTGACCTCTACTGGAGGGGTTAAACTCGCCGATCGGACACAGTCATGAAGGCGAGCTGTAAGTGACTGGCGGCGGGTAGACATGCTAAACCGGTGCGACCGATGAATAAGGTAGAAGCATTACCCCGAATGCAGGGAAGCCCAAAGCTCCCAGTAGACGGGGGCGCTCCGTGACGACCTAACGCATTCGAAATATAGAGCTGCATGAGATGAACCTGAGAGTTAAACCTTGCAACTTGCGGTACATCATCGCAGGAAGTGGAAAGATTTGTGACATAAAATAAGCTTTACTTATCACATACGTTTCTATGGCCCGGACCTTATGAAAAAGTGTTCAGAGATTACTCCCTGAATCTTATCGGTGACAGACATCCTGTTCATTGTAGCCACCTTTAGCGGACAGCTGTCTATTATAACACCTAATGATCGGTATTGGGTGACCTTCAAAGCCGATGGAATTTCAACAGCGTCAAATCCTCGCAAACTGAGTAAGCGACATTTCTGGTCATTAATCCGCGCTCCCGTAAGACGACAAAAGGCATCCAAAACTTCCTTCAGCAGTGGTGTATCATCATGGGTACGGAGAAAAACCATAACGTCGTCAGCATATGCACGAACGGTAAACCTTTCTCCCAACAGCGACCAGCCACCCAAACGAACAGCTATAGATCGCAATAAGGGTTTCAGAAATAGCACGTAGAGCGACATAGAAAATGGACTGCCTTGAAGGACGCCCTAACACACCGCGATGGCAGAAATGAGAAGGCCATTTACGTCAATGGACTCTCGAATACCAGTGATTAGAGAACTAAACAGCCGTCGTGCAGCATCACTAAGACCAACAGTCGTCAATACGTGCGTAAGGAATCCATGATTAACGCGGTCGAACTATTGGTGAAAATCAATGACAAGCAATGCGCTTGGCACGGGAATGGTGGAAGCAATCGAAATTAAATCACGACATTCAGCAACGGGAGTCAGGAGAATACGACCCAGAAGATAACTTTGATGGCTCGCGATGATGGTAGCCAACAATACCGGCAGGCGGCATTTTACCGCTCTCGCCATTATTTTATAATCATAGTTGAAGAGGGTTAGCCGGCGGAGCAGGTGCACATGCAAACGTCCCGGCGATTCGGGGATCAGGACAATTTTAGCAACCTTGAAGATGAACGCAAGAAGGGCTGCACGGAATACTTCATTCACCATACATGTTATCGTATCTCCTATCAGGAGCAAAAATCTAATATAAAATTCTTTGGGAAGGCCATCGAAGCCTGGAGATTAGTGGGAGGGAGAAAGAGCCACAGTATCAAGTATATCATCGCGATGGAATACAAAGAAACTCTTCCTGGAGAGCTGGCACAACAACACTATCAAGGAGGGAGGTAAAATCAATAGACGGTGGACCGCCTGAATCCACCTCAGTATAAAGTTCGGAAAAGTACTGGTACAGTTCATGCATGATATCAGATTGGGGCCGGCCGCGGTGGCCTCGCGGTTCTAGGCGCGCAGGCCCGAACCGTGAGACTGCTAAGGTCGCAGGTTCGAATCCTGCCTCGGTCATGGATGTGTGTGAAGTCCTTAGGTTAATTAGGTTTAAGTAGTTTTAAGTTCTAGGGGACTGATGACCACAGCAGTTCAGTCCCATAGTGCTCAGAGCCATTTGAACCATAAGATTGGGAGGATCACTCACGCCCATGTAGAGAACGATTGGTAGTAAGTCACGCTCTTTGAGATCGCTTGTGAAGCCGAAGAATACGATAGAGAGAGGTCAACTCATCCCGTGCGACTGAACGAGGCTTGAAACGCAATCGAACACCATCCGTTAGCCCACGTTTGAGTTGTAGGAGTTTTACCTTCGCACAGCGAACGCCGACAACTGTCAAGGGGGCATCACGAGTATTATCGTAAAGATCGCGAACGAAAACATAATAAAATACGCCTTATGTCAGCCGCTTTTACAACACTAAAATGCTTGATTGTATTTAGAATCCGGGGTTTAGCAAAGGGAAACCCGACATTCTAGAAGTGAGGGATAACGCGCCTCGGACTGGGTTGTCCGCCGCCATACGTCTGCGATGATGTCTTGCAGAGAGAGATCCGTGAGATTGTTTAGCTTCCATAAAGGGCGCGAAAGGTGGACCCGCTGCGGAATATGGTTAAAAGTCATTGAAACAACACTGTGATCAGTGAAACAGGCAGGAATTACATCTATCGACAGAAGCTGACTACGTATGAGGGCCGATAAATAAAAGCGGTCCAATCGTCTACATGACGTAGCTGTAAAAAAACGTAAAGCCCAGGAACGTAGGATATCTGCAAACCCAAGCATCTCGAAGATGCAAAGACGGCACCGTATCAATAAGTTCGCGACAATATGTATAACTGTGGGTCTCATTAACCCGACGTAAGACGCAGTTAAAATTTTCCACCAACAAAACCTTGCGCGGGTTCCGTCGGAGTAAATAAACAATTTCTTCCTTATAAAATCGCGCGCGATCGGACGAACGACCGGATCCAAACGTAGCGTAAAAAAAATTAAGGTGAGGTCATAAAAACTCCAGCCTATTCCGGAACCATTATCTAGCGTTTCCAATTCCGTCGCCGGGATTCCATCTCGATAAAGCAAACCCATAACGGTAGAATTTTCAGGCGCGACACTGAAAAACAGAATGTCCAGGAAGACAAAACACATCACATAATCGCTCTTGTAGTCACGCGATATCAGCTTGGGAATCGTGAATAAACTGGCGTAACGCAGCAAGCCGTAATTGGGAATGTATCCTATTAACATTGAGGGTTAGAAATGTATACGCCTGCACCCTTTAACACATGTAAGGTCAATAAAACAACATTAAGGAAAAAAGCACTATCACGTCCGTCTCTCCCCAACGTCCGGAGGGGGGGAAAAGAAGGTATAATGCTAGTCCTCCCCACCCGACGCCGAGGAATCCTCGCTTTCCTTTTTATGACGCGCCGCGGCACGGCCAGGTTGAAAACGCTGTTTAACACCACTCCGTGAAAACATACACTCTTGATGTGGAGGGGTTGGGGGCACGTCAAGTTCCGATTTGACAGAGGAGCCCTCGTCACCGCACTTATCGGGAATAGGGGAATGCGGTACCGGTGTAGGTTGGCATCTCCTGAACATCAGGAAGAGAACCCGTAGAAACCTGTTGCTCCACCGTGGCAGCGCGGAGGAGGGCTGGTATTTCACTGGAACACTGTAAAGTCTGGCCAGCAGGCGACGTCTCTGCGGGAACATCTTTACTCACGGGAACCGTCGCGTCTACGGGTAAGGTGGGGGACGCAGATTCAACACACATTTCAACATCATCTCTGATAATGGTGGAATCATAATTAATGCCAGCAGACAACTCATTAACGCTAGAAGGTGAACCTCTGTCAACGCCGTATCAGAAGAACGGGACTGGAGTGGGGTGTCCTCGAAATGTGTACCGTCCTCAATCCGCCGGCGTTTGACCTGCGCTGCAGGAGCCGTCGTCCCATTACGGACACAGGCCGCACTGGGACGCGCCGATAACGGTGGAAATTAGGGAGAAGTAGGGGGTAATGTTGCCCCTACATTGCTTAAAGCTGGAGATCGACTGTCAGTACACTGCGAAGACACTGTGTCTGCTTATGTCAAAGGGCGACGTTTCTGATAAGACGTCAGAACAGAAGTACGGCGAGCACAAACGGGTTTGAGATGACCGCTTTCGTTACAGAGAAAACACTTTCCTTCTTGCCCTGCACACGTAACATGAATCCAGTAACCATAAACAGTTAAGTATAAAGGAATATTTTTTAACGCACATGTTCACAGTCCGAATACATTTATAACTCTGGAAGGGATGTTGCCCTGACCAGCGTTCCCATCTAATATGTCGTATTACCCCAAACGCAAGAAACGGTGTTTTAAGAAATGAATCGTCCACGTCAAGAGCAAGGTTATGAATACTAACAGGAGTATAGTCTAGGGTCGCATTTTCAGGGAGGACTTGAGTAGCATAATCATCTCGAAGTGTAAACAACACTTAGAACCAAGCCGTTCTACTTGAACGTAATCATAGAACTTCACAAAGAATGCATACAAATCAGAATCAAAGTAAGCGTATCTACCTGATCAGGTGAAACACAGATAACATTAGCTAATCGTGATTTTCAAAAACGTCAGGTTGAACACAACACGTACTCTTGTCAAAACTGAAACGAACAGTAGCTCGACGAGGAACAGACTTAGGAGACTCGACAGACACCATGGGTCAGGCAGAATACTACAAGAAACTCCGCTACGCAACTACGATGTGACCCCGGCCGATACACCAGCAAGACTGAGTAGCTTCGACACAAGCGGCGCTGCGGCACAGGCGGAAGTTAACTAGGACCCGCTCGCTCGACGCGCAAGGCGACACTGGCCATCGAGTACACAGAGGATAGGGCGACCTCAGGGATTTAGCTCTGGCACGCCCTCCGTGAGACCCACATTTACAACTAACTGTCCACACACTACATTTGTAGCATATAGAACATTTCTAAGTTTACCTGCCGATCTTTGCGTCTGCAGGGGAGGCCAGTGTGTCAACAGCCAAAGCATGTGTCTTAAGCAAGTACGTTTTGCTAAAACGGCGACAGAAACAACAAGCACCAGGGCTACTGCTCCGGTCTCCCGTTCAAATCCTTCCTCGGGCATGGATGTATATGCTGTCCTTAGGTATAGTTAGGTTTAAGTAGTTGTAAGTCTAGGGGACTGATGACCTCAGATGTTAAGTTCCATAGTGCTCAGAGCCATTTTTTGAAACAGCAAGCTCAACATGGTAGTAAGTGACTCCGAGCGATTCAGCAAGAACAGTGCGACAGAGACAGTGCGAGCTCGGTGTGCCTCGGTAATATTATGCAAGAAGCACGATTCACTTTGCAACGTAACTCAATCTGGATTTTTCCAGAGAGCTAACGTAACCCAAAATAAATTGTCAAGGAAATGTAGCAGTGGGGAGACGACTGACGGCTTGGAAAAAGGAGGGCCATTTGGTCATTAGGAATGATGTCTAATAGCAAAATCCGTACCCCAGGGATACCAATCTTATAGATTTAGCTTTGAATATGCTTTCATTATGATATAATTCCATAAAACTGCTCATTCCTCATTTTTCCCCCATAGGAGTGGAATTTCTATCCGGCGGGCATGGCCGAGCGGTTCAAAGCGCTACAGTCTGGAACTGCGCGACCACTACGGTCGCGGCTTCGAATCGTGCCTCGGGCATGGATGTGTGTGATGTCCTTAGGTTAGTTAGGTTTAAGTAGTTCTAAGTTCTAGGGGACTGATGACCTCAGCAGTTAAGTCCCATAGTGCTCAGAGCCATTTCTACCATTTTTTAGGAATTTCTAACAATCCCTTCTTAAACTATGCCTACAGCATAGAATCAACTTCTTCTTCATATTTCAAGTTCCTGTCCTTAGAAGTTTGTGCTTGACGCTTGATGATGATACCCCGTTTCACTCTCTTAGGGGATGAATTTCCAAAAACAGTGAAGACGTAATTTTTTTCCTAACTGGGAGCCAAATTGAGATTTTAATACATTAAACTTTAAAAGTACTTTCATAATGAAATATTTCCATAAAACATTTCATCCCACAATACACCACCTTATGGGCAGAATTTCCAAAAACACTGAAATACCTAATTTCTTATTTGCCACTGGGACGCCAAATACAAATTTCATATATTTAACATTAAAAATACTTCAGTAGTTCTTTAATAATGATTTATTTCCAAAAAGATATTTCATCCAAATAGGGGTTAAATTTTCAAAGATGCTTCAACTCGTAGTTCTGTATTACCAACTGATAATCCATACATAAATTTCCCTAAGTGTAGTCTCAAGATTGAAGTAATAGCAATATACTTTCAAGAAATATTTCATCCCCTACTTCATCTACTGAAATATTGCTTTTAACAAAACTCCTTTTTGCACGATGCCTATGATGCAAGATCAACAAACTCTGCTATTTTCTAGTTTCGGTCCTTAGTTATGTGGACTGGGCGATGAGTCAGTCAGAGAGAGACATAGGTAGAGATTTAATAGCTGAGTACCTGGCATTGCCGTCGTATGTATTATTCCAGTCTTCTAGCGGGCCATCTCTTCCCTCTCTTTGGCCATCTTCTACTTACCCCTCTCTGTGTCCATCTCCTCCTTCCCCTCTCTCTGACCATGTGCTCCTCCTCGATCCATCTATCATTCTGCTCCTCCCATTCTACCCATTTTCTCCTTTCCCCTACCGCTTCTCCTCTTTCCTCCTATCTCCTCCTCTGACAACTAATTCTACTCTCCTCTCCCTGTATAAGTACATCTATGTGTCTTTCCCTTCTCTGTCCATCTCCATCTCTTTTCTTTCTCTGTCCATCCCTGCCTCTCTCCTCTCTCGGTCTCCCTCCTCTTCATCACTATCTCTCCCAATTTCCTCCTCCTCATCTCTCTACTAATCTTTCCTTTTCACCTGGCGTGGTCTATTTCCTCCTCTTTCCTTCCTCTGTCCATCTCTCCCTGCCATTCTCTGTGCCAATGTCCTTTTCTATCTGTATAAATTTCCCCCTTCTCCTCTCTCTGTCCATATCCTTCTGCAACATATCCGTGTTCACTCTTTTTTTTCACCTCCCTGTCTTTCCATCTCCTTCTTACTTCTGGTCTCTCTGGGATAACATCCTCACTGGAATAGGAGGCTAGTGATTGTCAGCCCTATAGTAAGTCTTCCCAGACCTTATCAAAGGTAAGTACCCAATTTGTTTTGAATGAGCTTTTTATCTATGGCCTTACCTACATACTCACATGTCACATACTGTACATGTCACACTAATTTAAAGTAATTCACAAGTATTTGTACACATATTTCACCTTTAACTCTACCGAATTTCGGGCAGTAGTTTCATTTTCACGCAGCTCTACCCTTAGTATGTCGTATCTCTTCAGTTATACGCCGTACAATGACATATTTACGCAAATACATTCGGCGACTCATTATGATACTATCTGGAAAATGTGTTCTCAATAGAGTAAGTAGCTACGAATTAATAAATTAAAACGCCATGCTTCATGCGGCAGTCGTACTGTATGAACAGCGAAAGTATATTAAGCGACAAACTTTTCCCCTTTCATCATTTTATGAGGGTTTCAGGGAGATAAAAGGTTCTTAGATGTTTGAAATTATATGTTATGTTTATTGCAAGTCACTAAGTGGTCTCATTCTCAAATATTGGATCAATGTTGATATTCGAGCAACACTGCTTGTCGTCCCCACCGCTTTGATAAGTTGGTGGTTCTTAACCCCACAGCCATTCATTCCAAATAGAAGGTGTTATAGACATGGAGTCTGGTTAAAAACGGTCGAGTGGTTTAGGGGGACATATGGGACATACAAAAAAACACACAAACATACATAAGAACATCCATTTATGGATACATTGAGGTATGTGCATTTGATTTCTTTGTTATTGTAATTATGAAATTTTTTTTCAAATCCGTATTGGCCACTGCCCAAAACAATTTGTAAAATATTTTGTGGGGAGCATGGGGGCTATGTAAGAATGCTGTATAGGTTTTTTTTTATTGGTAACACTCTGTATGAAAATCACTGGCTGTGCTGTGTGCAGTCTGTGGCTGGTTTGCATTGTTGTTGGCTATTGTAGTGTTGGGCAGCTGCATGTTAACAGCGCGTAGCGTTTTGCAGTTGGAGGTGAGCCGCCAGCAGAGGTGGATGTGGGGAAGTGAGAGGGCGGATTTCTGACAGCGGATGATCTGGACGTGTGTCCATCAGAAACAGTACATTTGTAAGGTCATGAACTGCTATATATATTATGACTATTAAGGCAAATACACTGTTTGTTCTCTATTAACATCTTTCATTTTTGCTAACTATGCCTGTCAGTAGTTATTGGCTTCCGTAGTTTGAATCTTTTATTTAGCTGGCAGTAGTGGCGCCCGCTGTATTGCAGCAGTTCGAGTAACGAAGATTTTTGTGAGGTAAGTGATTTGTGAAAGGTATAGGTTAATGTTAGTCAGGGCAATTATTTTGTATGGATTACTGAAAGTTAGATTGCTTTGTGCAAAAAAATATTGTGTATCAGTTTAAGCACAGTCATATATATATATATATATATATATTATATATATTCCTCTTAACTTACGAATGGCGAAGTAGCCAACTACGTTCCCACAAGCCAAACTACTGCGAAAATATGTATCAGTCAGGCAGATGTTTCCTTGTGATATAATAATGAAATGCAAATTCTTTATTCTCAGATAGAACATACATTTTCTGAAATCGAGCTGCATTTGGTCCCCTTAATCCTACCATTCGATGTGTTCTATGAAACAAACCCCTATGTAGCAATACCACCTTAGCCCTGTTCATTCAGTTATTTATCAAATCTCACCCTCTTCAGGAGCTGGCTTCTGTCTGTTTTATCCCACTCGTTTACATTAAAAATATTGTGGAAACTCGATCCAGCACAAACACCAAGAGACTAAAACTGTTGTTCTCTTGTTTTCATTGCCCCTACACCTTCATAGGAACTGGCTAAGATACTAGGGAAGGAATCCCCTCGTTCAGGCAGCTACTAACAATTTTCGGTTACTAAAATTAGCTCCTATTACATTTTTGTAGAGCATTGGTACTACTAATAGCTCTACAGGTTAGTCGTGCCATCCTGCACGGTGCTGGATGCAAAGACGATATTTAGAGATGCAAATTGTCGTGTGCAGAACACCTATAAATCTGTCTTCGATCCACTCCAAGATTCCGAATTGCGCTGTTTACAAAACTGTGATCTATCCCAATCGTTATGGGTTCTGTCATTCAAATTCTCCAGTAGAATCATATTTTATAGCTACAATTACATTATAAGTCGACCAGTTTATTGTTCCAAAATTTATACGTAAGAGGCCTCTGATCGGAGCTCCGTAAACAGAAACTAAAACATCTTCCTCTGGCCAGAGGGTATCACTGTTGTAGATCATAGCAGACTTTAATGAGAGATATTCACTACATTACATGCCCTCAGTATAATCGCCCCGCTTCTCGCTCACCTTCCCCCACACAAATGAAAGGTGTCGTACACTCGCGATGTCTCGCAAGGAGTGTATTATGGCACAGATGATGTCTTCTATTGTATGGTAGCGTACTGACTCATATCGTGTAGGCACGGAGGATGGTCCAATATCTCCCACCCGCACCTACGTAGTAGCACCTACACGGAGATCGCCTCGTGACAGCACAGCGTCGTTCATTCTCATTACGGATGATCATCATCCTTGATGACAGTAGATCTCACTCTTGATCGAAGCATGGTCTTCATGTTTCCTGAACATACAGTTACGGGGCTTGAACAGTCCCTGACTAAAACGTAGTCGTACCCGCTCACTGCACAAGATGAGGTGACCAGCGCTTTCAGCCTCATATAGAACGCATGCCGTTAGACACACTTCCTTCATGCTACAGCACTGCTGCTGCAACGTTTTATCCAACACCAGTAAAATAACTCTTTACATTTCACCCATCCTTCAGGTGTTAGTGGATTCTGTTCGATTAGGCTAGGTAACTCAATTCAAAACATATTTTCAGTTAAGACCCAATGATCTACTACATTGTTGCTAATATCCTACACAAAAAATACTCTACGGAACCATTTTCAAACAATAAAGGAACGGTAGTTCTAGCCTTTATAAAAGTAGTTCTGTTTTTGCGGATGGCTGTCGTGGCACTTTCAGGCCGCCAGATTCTCGGCTGCGGGTGATGACTGTCAACCAAGGATTTTCCTCTCTGCTACTGCTCTCCAATTTCTGCACTTACGCCCCTTTTAATTCCACTCTACTTATCTTCAAACTCAGAAACATACAAAAATAAGCATATTAGCTTAAACTGAACCCATTCACGACTGATCTGTACTGGAGACCTTTCCCCTGACTGTGATTCTCCCACTTTGGCTTGTCACAAAAGACTACACAGCGCCAACACATTTAAGCGAAGGAGTTGGACAAGGCAGCCTCCCACCTACTGTAGTCGGTACGCATGCTCTACCAATACGTTCCAAAACGCTGCGCATAAAAATATGATTTTTCAGAGGCTCGTATCTCGACTTCTATTGGCGATATGAAGATAGGCTCATACGATTTCAATAGCCATTCGGTTAGGGAACATTTCTGTACCCAAGAGTAGAATCGTCTTACTGTAACCATCCTACAGTCAAAGGTCAAAGTTTGAATATTACGCAAGTCCTCTACCTTAGCAAATAGAGCAAGTCGGCTGATTCTATTTCCATTAGATGGGATCTATGGTGCGACTTATGGGGGTTATCGACGCATTTAGTACATAGGCGGTTGCTGAGAGAAACCGAAAAATGTCTTTTTCATCTTACTTTTGCCGCCGGAAAGAGATATATAATCAAATAACAGCAAAAACAGTTTAAATTTTAACTTCTCTAGTTATTTATCTAGTGTACCATCATGCCGTTTTGAAAGTCTTTGCCCGTTATCGAGAAACCCATAATAATATGGTCAATGCTTATCATAACTAAGCCGCGAACTCCCACATCGTTATGCACAGAAAGTGACTATGATTTTTAGGATCCGTTTCGAAGACCCAGATATTTTTATCCGCTTACGAGGTAAAGAGGTTTAAAGTTATCCTACTCCCAAATGTAAAATACGCGTATACAACAGGGTTATAAGAGAGAATGTAGTTTATTAATTGACGTATTACGGAGAAATATGCTGTAAAGTGCCCATGTTTTCATCAGAAGATTTCTGTGAACACTCTGTTATAACACTGAAGCAAGTGTAAAATTTTTGTGTACATACAATACGGTCTGATGAGTAAAATTAGTTTTGCGTAATTTCGATTTCACACAAGAAAACTATAAAAATTTTACTGACCCATAAAGTTCTTTTCATATAAGTGGCACGTTCTGCTGTACCAGGCAAAAGAAGGGAACTGTTCATATCGGAGTTCAAATGACTCTAAGCACTATAGGACTTAACATCTGCGGTCATCAGTCCCCTAGACTTAGAACTACTTAAACAGTACGAAAATAAGGACGTCACACAAATCCGTGACCGAGGCAGGACTCTAACCTGCGACAGTAGCAGCAGCGCGTTTCCGGACTGAAGAGCCTAGAACCGCTCGGCCACAGTGGCCTTCTCATATCGGAGGCAAGTGCGCTTCTGTTTAACGGACTGACTGAAGATTTTGGTACCAGCTGCCAAATTTCACCTTCCTCCACACCTTTGAAATTTTCCCTCATACACTCCTGGAAATGGAAAAATGAACACATTGACACCGGTGTGTCAGAACCACCATACTTGCTCCGGACACTGCGATAGGGCTGTACAAGCAATGATCACAAGCACGGCACAGCGGACACGCCAGGAACCGCGGTGTTGGCCGTCGAATGGCGCTAGCTGCGCAGCATTTGTGCACCGCCTCCGTCAGTGTCAGCCAGTTGGCCGTGGCATACGGAGCTCCATCGCAGTCTTTAACACTGGTAACATGCCGCGACAGCGTGGACGTGAACCGTATGTGCAGTTGACGGACTTTGAGCGAGGTCGTATAGTGGGCATGCGGGAGGCCGGGTGGACGTACCGCCGAATTGCTCAACACGCGGGGCGTGAGGTCTCCACAGTACATCGATGTTGTCGCCAGTGGTCGGCGGAAGGTACACGTGCCCGTCGACCTGGGACCGGACCGCAGCGACGCACGGATGCACGCCAAGACCGTAGGATCCTACGCAGTGCTGTAGGGGACCGCACCGCCACTTCCCAGCAAATTAGGGACACTGTTGCTCCTGGGGTATCGGCGAGGACCATTCGCAACCGTCTCCATGAAGCTGGGCTACGGTCCCGCACACCGTTAGGCCGTCTTCCGCTCACGCCCCAACATCGTGCAGCCCGCCTCCAGTGGTGTCGCGACAGGCGTGAATGGAGGGACGAATGGAGACGTGTCGTCTACAGCGATGAGAGTCGCTTCTGCCTTGGTGCCAATGATGGTCGTATGCGTGTTTCGCGCCGTGCAGGTGAGCGCCACAATCAGGACTGCATACGACCGAGGCACACAGGGCCAACACCCGGCATCATGGTGTGGGGAGCGATCTCCTACACTGGCCGTACACCTCTGGTGATCGTCGAGGGGACACTGAATAGTGTACGGTACATCCAAACCGTCATTGAACCCATCGTTATACCATTCTTGGACCGGCAAGGGAACTTACTGTTCCAACAGGACAATGCACGTCCGCATGTATCCCGTGCCACCCAACGTGCTCTAGAAGGTGTAAGTCAACTACTCTGACCAGCAAGATCTCCAGATCTGTCCCCCATTGAGCATGTTTGGGACTGGATGAAGGGTCGCCTCACGCGGTCTGCACGTCCAGCACGAACGCTGGTCCAACTGAGGCGCCATGTGGAAATGGCATGGCAAGCCGTTCCACAGGACTACATCCAGCATCTCTACGATCGTCTCCATGGGAGAATGGCAGCCTGCATTGCTGCGAAAGGTGGATATACACTGTACTAGTGCCGACATTGTGCATGCTCTGTTGCCTATGTCTATGTGCCTGTGGTTCTGTCAGTGTGATCATGTGATGTATCTGACCTCAGGAATGTCTCAATAAAGTTTCCCCTTCCTGGGACAATGAATTCACGGAGTTCTTATTTCAATTTCCAGGAGTGTATTTTGGCGTTTAAGCATATTTTCACTTTTTTACATTGAGAGAGGACTAGGCAGTGGCAGTGAGAAAGAGACAGGATAGCAATAAATACTGGATGATTGTAGACTGTGATTGTGATATAGAATGAACTAAGGACAGAACAGCAATGTGCGAGAAAGTAAAAGGGACAGTGGACTGGAACACAGTGCTAGGAAAAAAGCAAAGGGGACAGTACCAGTGTTAGAGGAATGAAAACAAGGAGAAAGAATAAATGCGTCGGATCCAGTGATAACAAGTGACAGATGCTATGAAAATTAAAACGAGGAAGAGGGATATTGTTAGTTAGAGTACACAGCCGCAATGAGACGAAATAGGGTCAGGCACCATTTGTAAGAGAGAGCAAGAACAGTGGCTGTGAGAGGAGGCAGAGTGTAGCAGGACACAACACAGGGAACGTTTTTGTGAGACAGGTGACAGTGACAATTAGAGAGCATCAAAGAGACAATTACAATACGTTGGGCCGAATGAGATAGTGAGAATGGTCAAGTGCAAGTTAATGATTTCGGGAATTGTATCTTAAATAGAGTGAAATTTTGTTCACATGCCAAAATATTTGCAAAACTTTTAAAACTGCTGAGGAAGGAATAGGGACGCAGCTGTTTCCCCACTTCTCAGTCGGAGTTGTGCATATGGGCCCTTTACCTGCTCCGGTGGGAGCATTTTACCTCTCGTTCAGTATACCTTTATACTTGTACAACATTGTTAGATAGTGGACATGAGAAGTGGAACAGAGTTTGAGACTGATACCATGACACGCAATTATAGACATACTGCTCTAAGTCAGAGATATGAGTAATGTCCAGAAGACCGAAAATGGTCTAAAGTTTATAATAAGTAACTTAAATCTAATGTTGCAAAATGTACGGAGTATCGCACCAGAAGGTGGGTTCCTAGCTGTACCATAACCAGATGATCGCTGTGCTGCTGAATATCACGCACAGTCGCAGGAGCCTGCAGGTATGCCGCGATAAATTTAGATGGCCGCCGGTGGCACTCAGCCCCTTCTTACATGGGAAACTCCCGATTGCACTCACCTCGGATTCAATAGTAAGATGTCCCAGTGCATAGTCCTCCAAAAACCAAACACAGATTGAGCATGAAAACAGGAAGAACATGTACTGACATTTGCAAAAAAGAAGCAGAATCTAAACAGTGAACGGTCCAAGCTCAAGATGTGCAACATCGAGTAAATTTGAAAAAACGCAGCGTTGTTTTATGTGCTCACGATGTTGGACTGCGGAGGGAGAGATCCGTGTTCAGATCTCCCTCGTGCCAATTTTTTCACAAAATTTTGAACTGCTGTGCGGTCATCGACTTGTCTATTCGCTGAATTCAGATTTGTGTTTGTATCGTGGTGTAATGTTTGTTACAACAGCAAGGAGTAAGGGAGGGTCTCCATAAAAAAGAAGGTCCTATTTATTCTACTCAAGTATCACATCTTCTCACTCTTTCATTCCGTTTTTTAAATTGCCTCTTTAATTTCTTTGTTGCAACATAGTTCGCATCCATTTATTTCTTTTCATTTCTGTGAGAGGTCTATGCAGCGTCTCGTCTGCTCTCACTATCTATCACATTTATTTGCGACGTTAATATATTCTAAGCACATGACTCATATTCTATAACCAATGTATAGTGTGACAATTGTCAAGACTACAGAAGGAGGGCAGCCACTTCAATGGCAGGAAAGATCATAATTTCGTGAAGAAATGGGCGTGAGGGAGATTTTAACACGGATTTTCCGCCTTGCAGTCCAACCTCGTGACCAGGCAACAACGTAGCCGTGGTTGTGGCAATACGCTCGACGTTGGACATCTTGAGCTAGAACGGTTCACTGTTTCTGTTTTGTTTCTTTCTTTACAGTGCGGTACACCTTATTCCTGTTTGTGTTCAGTTTTTTACGTGCTAGCCACTTGGATATTTTACCACCAAATCTAAGGAGGTTTGATGGGAAGTTACTCTTGTTAGCATGGTGGCTACCAGCAGCATGCGATATCTTCATATGTGTCCTCCACTGCTACGCCGATATGAAAACACGAGAGTTGTCGCTAGGCTGAATCACCAGATTAATGCTCGCATATGTGATTCAGCCGATGAACGGTAAGTATTCTTGAACACCGTCTGTCGTTCCGCAGCCACCTTCATCTCCAACGGATTCCTGCAGTCGCCACCAAACCATCGAAACCGCAACACTCACATGGAAGAGGCAACGGCATTCTAACAAACATGACGAAAGGCTCATCCACTGCCGACCGTAGAGGTCAACACATTCTCACATCTCTATAAGTGGTATCACAAGTCATATCGGTGGAGTAAGTAACATCATTGTCATCGAAATTGAGACTAAGTGGCAGCATGTGTCTCCTGTAACCACAAATGGGTTCCTTGTGTCTATTATTCCTGGGTTTGTGTCCATCTTCTTATTTGACCATTGATATATCATAAATACTTTGGGACTAGATTTGGTTGTCATTCTGGGGAAGGGCACAGGAGACAATCAAGGACACAAAACGATGTAACCGATTATATGTTCCCAGTGCAACCTACCACGTTATGTAGCTCTATGTACCAAGTCATAGAAAATTGGACTCTACGACAAAGAGGGCATTATGCCAGATAACGTAGGAAAATGCATGGCTGAAACTACAGAAATGTGGACCTCTGAAAAGCACAGCCGAATTTAAATATTGGACAAATATAAGCGAAATACATCGAAGGTAATGTTGCTATCTAACTTATAAGTTTAAGAGCACTCCAGAAATGTATACTAGTAGATACCTTGTGCGATGTGATTAGTGTGTATACGTTATGTGGAGAGGTTTTGTTGTACCTTTCAGTTTCTGCGCCGCACTCCAGCTACAATCGGTGACTGTACTCTGTACTGTAGGAGCTGAAAGCCATGGTACAGCTCTGGCCGGATAAGAAATAAACAGTGTCACGCCAGTATCTATGGTTCAGGTTTTTTGTCTTCACGTGCAGATCTGATTATAAGCCCCGTAGTAGGGCAATGAAGTACCTCACAGATGAGGGATGTGTCACTGCCCGTGACATTGTCGGTTTACCCCTCTTAGTCCCTCGAAGTACAGTCATTTGATATTGGACTTACTTGAGATATATTCGCGATGAGTGTAAGGTAGGTGGGAGTCATAAAGGAAGATCATCGCAGTAAAATTTGACGAGAATGAAGGGTTATTTGAGTAGTAGGAGCTGAAATAAGGTTACACAGGTTGAAGCAGGTAGACCATGTTTAGATAAATGAATACGTCACAGAACCTATGCACTCTGAACGTGTCTCTTTGGGATGACAGGTGAAAATTTAAGGTTTGAAAGAAAGCTTTCGAGACTGTGTGATCAGTATTGATGTTGTAGTGACTACATCACGGATATTTCTGTAAACAGTTCAAGTTCTTCCTGCAGAAATCTTCTGCTAGTACCTTAAATAGCAGGTTTCATTACGAAATGGTGAGACATATTAGCCGGCTTTTGTGGCTGAGCGGCGCTTCAGTCCGGAACCGCACTGCTGCTACGGTCGGAGGTTCGAATTCTGCCTTGGGTATGGATGTGTGTGATGTTCTTAGGTTAGTTAGGTTTAAGTAGTTCTCAGTCGAGGTGACTGATGACCTCAGATGTTAAGTCTCATAGTGCTCAGAGGCATTTGAACCTTTATTGCATAAAACATTATGCGTTAGTAGGATGATGCGTAACATGGGGATCAGCAGGAACATTGTTGAGGATGAGAGATTTCTTGATGAAGCCAGGTATAGATTTAATAGATAACATTTAATTCGTGTAAATCAGCAAGTGTGTAATCCTGCAACTTTCTATAATCGTACTATGGCCGTTGAATAAGCAATGCAGTACTTTATTTCTCTTCAAGTAGCTTTGTTTTAGTCAGGATTCTAATACTCCTTATTTCTGCACTGCTTTTACTACACAACCCTATTTATGAACCAAATCTCCGTGCAGTCCAGCGGACATAATCGGAAGGCCTGTATGCCCACTTGGTACCACTCCACGAGTCGGCGTCGGAGTCAACATTTCTCAGCATCGATGGCCTCCCCATCACCTACATACTTCCTCCCGCGGTATGAAAACTTCATTGGGCCAAACAGATGGAACTATGAAGGTGCGAATTCGGGATATAGAGTGGATGAGGAAGAAACTTTCTGAAGTTTTGTGAGCTCCACTCGGGTGCGCAGACTTTTGTGAGGCCTAGCGTTGCCATGTGGAATTTTTGTGGCGCCTTACACGTTGAAGTCGTTTCATCGTTTTAATGGGGGTAGCTCTGTATACTTTGTCATTAATCGTTGCATGGTGAGGGTGGGCTTCAAACTGACTAACCCATTCAAGTCCCAGGAGACCGACGCCATGACTTTACCGTCTGAGGTTTGCTTTCAAATAATAAATGATGAATGATCGTATGGTGGGCTGGCCCTCAACTACGTACCTTCAGACTCAAAGTTGAAATATTGAATTCTGGCTGGTTTCGTTGTCTAGGGGCCGGGATACTGCTGATTCTAGAGTACACAATATTAATATACACATGAATAGAATGGTCAAAGTTTCCTATCACTCATCAATTGCGAATGTAACGTATGAATTTATAATTGGAGGATCACAATTAAATAAAATCTGCAAGTACTATTTTAACGACTTTAAATGATAAGGAAGATAGCAGAAATACCTTTGAGAATGCCTTATATTTCTGCAAAACACTTATTGGTGTCGATGGTCAAACAGTTAAATAAAATATAACTTCAATAACAGAGAAACAATAGATTACTACTGTACTTAATTAGTTATGAACGACCACATAGCTCTCTAGATATTCACTTCTAAACGCTTTCCACGTCTTAATTGTAGAAACCTCGGAAATCTCACAAGTTCACACTCTGAAGTATTTCTCGCTCTCTCGTCACTCGCAAACCGCTCCACACTCCAAATATCTCCCCCAACCGTGCGTCCGTCGCCCAGTCGCGTCCACCACTTCCCCTCTTCTGTCCCGTACTCTCCTCTCGCCACACTGTTCACAACTCCCCCTCCATTCACTTCGGTAGTCTCCTCCCTTAGTGTGATTGGCGATAGCGCTTCCGTCATGTCTCCAAGCCAACGCACACTCACAAATATTTTGAAACATTATCGAAATACTGGATTTACATTTAAATAACTTCAAATTAAATAGATATTCCTACGGCTGTACCATAAACATGCTCTAACACAGATTATTAAATACATAAATAAATTGAATAAATATGTATCAAAGGAATAGAACAAAAGGTAGGCGAGTAGCCTTATGTCTCTGTGCTTTCTAAAAAACAGTAAATATTTAACCAATTTCCTCATGAATAGTATATATCGGATATAAACAAAGACATAGACGAATAAATATCTTTGTAAGCAGGCTGCTACCGTCTTTCGTGCAAGTGTGGAGTACTTATGCCTTGAAGAGATCGACAGTAATCCGCCACTTTGACCTCCAATAACTTATGTACTATTCAAGTTACATGCGTGTAATTTATACCAATTTAGGTTTACACTAACAGATTTCTAAAGACACGTCCAACGACAAAACCGGATAAAGCGTTTAAAATTTAGAAATTCGTCGGTGGGTCTTACTTGTAGAATTTATCGTCAGATAATAAATTTTAAACTACTAAATATATTGAAAGTTTGATAATACCAACAGAATCGTCACGATAATACTGGTAATGTACATGTTCATTTTAGAGGTATCATGATTCCTCTGACGACTCTTAAGTTTTATATGAACTGTGAAATGTCTGCCATTAAAGTTTCACAAAGTCCACTTACAGCATAGAAGTCTCCTTAATCGACACAAAGCACCGTCCTCACCACAGCGTCAACACAGAATTCCCAGCCACGCGATCGGCCTGGACCATGCGCTGGGGATCTCGCTCAGCTAACGTTCGGCACAACATTTTTGCTACCGGGCCCCGACTGCGGCCCGTTCGGCCACGCCAACTTCAAAACTTAGAATACCTACAGAGTGCCATAACTCGCCCGTTACCTCAGAGGCTGTGGCATTGAACTTTTACTTCAGAGAATACGTGGTGTGGCTCCACTCAATGGATTGAAGTTTTGCTTCTGGTTCGTAGCGATTAACCCATGTTTCACAGCCTGTGATGAAGTTCAATTAAAATTTGTCGCAGTCAACCTTATGACAACTCCGCATAGATTGCCCTCCGTTGCTGTTTGTGATCTCCTGTTACGTGGGGAGGAATCCAGCCTACACACACCTCTCAGTACCCCAAGTAGTGGATAAGTATGTCAGTACTATCAACAGAGTCGTCTAGTCGGGAAGCGAGGCGTTTCATTGTGATCCGTCGTTAAGCTCGAATGTCCACACGTTCCAACTGTGCAGCACGTACAGCTGTACGACGCAGGGCGGCAAGTCGGAAATCAGGTTTGCGCGACCTTGCTGCGATGATGACAGACACCTTGCCCAACGGCTCGTGCTTTGTTCACTACCAGTTCCCTGAAGTTTTCTGCAAGCGCCTATGAATATCAGCGGTGTTCTTGTTTTCTGCCAAATGAAAGTTAATCACTGCTCTCTGATTGGAACGTATGTTCGTTACAGTCGACTTTTTTGAGTCTACGTTCAGCTCAGCCAATTTTTTGAACTTCCAGAAACTATAGGAACTGAACCAGGAGTATTCACGAAGTTCCAAAATAAATTACGAATTTTTTCGACGGAATTTAACGCAGATAAGAATGATGTGTTGCATTATTTATTGACATTCTCTTGTACATACGTCAAGCAGTGGTACAAAGGTATTTCTAGGAACCTGTCCATAGCAGCAGCACCCTATCCCTGCGAGATAATTTAATATAGCTGGAAAATGGACAAGTGTTTTATGCACTAAATTTGTCTCGAGTCGATGTGAGATATAACCGAGATTATTACATAAAACAGCAGGTGGATTGCATGAACAACAGTGCACTCAAGTTTGAGTAATGTGTGCAAAAGTAACTATTTATGGCAAAGTGTAGAAACTTAAATCACTTATAGTGTTCAAGAACTTGTCTTCTTTTCAGAACTAGACAGCGACTGCAGCTGTTCCGGCTATAGAGAGATTTGTTGTTTCTAATGGTATCTGACTGTGAGATCCATCTAGTTTTCTTCAGACCAGCATGAAGTTAAATGCTGGGAAAAATGTGTTCAAAGTGAGAACGTGTGTTGCGGTATCGATAGAGTACCGTAACAGCAAGGAAATTTGGGGTATGGTGTTCGAATTACCATCCCAAAAACCCTTGTCTGACGACCCAGTCGACCTGCAAGATGCCCCACACGTTACATCATCGTGTGGCAAGAGGATCGAGTCGACTCGTCGCCGCAGGATTTACGCCAATCGGTACTACACACCTTTACTGCCAAACAGCCATCCAGCCAGACACTCAAGGTTTATTTATACCCGACGATCACATCAGGCGGATTCGGACTGGCGACTGTAACAGCCGTGCTGCTGGACCTTCCAACATTCCCTATCGAGCTGCCTTTGTCATGAGCCCACTGCTAGTACTCTGCGGTCTTGACATGGGTCGCTTTGCCGCCTCGCTTAGGAGCCACAGTGTTTGCCTACTTCCCGCAGGCTGTGCCAGGCACTGACGCTACAGCGTAGAGGAAAGCGGCACTAGCATCAGGCGGCAGCCGGTACCATTCATCGCCTTCTGATCAGGCTGGCTCCAATTAACATGTGGTGTCCGCCGCTGTTACACCTATACAAAGGCACGTTGGTCGACGGCGGGCTGCAGTACTGGACAATGACGTTCACTTGTCTCTTACCTAGCTGATGTACAATGAAGGGTTATCCTGAACTCCGCCTTTGTGGCTGCAGCCACTTTCACCTGCAGCGGATTGCTGTAGTCACCGCCAAACAATAAAACCAACGACGCCCAGAGACGAACACCATCCCGACAGACCCAGAGAATGGCTCCTTCACCTGCTACTGTAGAAGTATAAATACCCAAACAGATCCACATAAATATTTGAGAGCCGCGTGGGATTAGCTGAGCGGTCTATGTGTGTTTGTCCTTAATTTAGGTTAAGTAGAGTGTAAGCTTAGGGACTGATGAATTTCACACTTAAGTCCCAAGAGAAGTCACAGACATTTGAACATTTATTGAAATATTTCAGAAACATCACCTGCATTCATATTTCGCTAGCCACCTACTGTACATGCTGGATGGTACCTTGTACCAGTACTGGTTAATTCCTTTTCAGTTCCACTGGTAAATGGTCCCGGATCAAAAAAAGAAATCGGAATTTCCGTAATAATACAGAAATCGAGAGGTGCGACATATATATGTGCAGACAAACAAATGATTACAGTTTTGTAACATTCCGGTTGGTGAATTAGATGGTCACAATCTCGAGCTGATTGGAGAAGCCTGCTTAAAATGCTCCATGCGTTCTCAACTGGGAAGAATCAGACGTTGCTGGCCAGCGTAGGAGTCGGCAAGCACGAAGACCAGCAATAAATAGAAACACTCGCCGAGTGTGGGCGGACATTATCTTGCTGAAATGTAAGGCCACAATGGCTAGAAAATTAAGGGCTACAAAACGGGGCGTAGAGTATATTCGATGTACCACTATGCTCTAAGGGTGGCGTGGGTCACAACCAAAGGGGTCCTGCTATGAAATGAAGTGTCACCCTGGACGATCACCTCTAGTTGTTGGGTCGCACGGCGGGCGACAATGTAGTTGGTAACCAACCACTCGAACATGTCTTCGCTGAACATGGTGGCTCAATTCGAAGCAGAACTCATCATGGAAGACAACTCTGTCCCAGTTAATGACCGAGCGATGTGGAGCAGTGGTTAGCATACTGCACTTCCATTTGGGATGACGACGGTTCAATTCCGCGTCCGGCCATCCTGATTTAGGTTTTCCGTGATTTCCCAAAAATCGCTTCAGGCAAATGCAGGATGGTTCTTTTCACAGGCCACGGTCGCCTTCCTTCCCCATCCTTCCCTAATCCCACGAGACCGATGACCTTGCTGTTTGGTCCCTCCCCCCAAACCAATCCAATCCAGTTCATGAAATTCGAATCAGAATACGCCCACACCACTGCAGACGACCTTTTTTGTAATTCGAGGACAACGACAGTCGGCGCAAGTGGTATCGTGAACTCTGCCCCCTTCCTCTTTGCCGCCTCTTAACGGTCCTTGTGCACTCTGAGTCACGAGTTGCACTCAAGACGATGACAATGATGAATCCGGAACTCTGTGTGTCTCTCTGACGATTGCTTGGCCTTCTCATTCAGTCATCTCTCAGGGTCCAACGCTTCCATCTTGACATTGTGTTCAGTCATGGTTCTCTGATACTTGGCAAATTCGTCAAATGGCGACAGTTTTTCTATTTAAATGTCCAGCGATTCGCTGGTTACTCCAGCCGGATTCTTTACGTCTAACTACACGTGCTCTCTCAGATGCTGGCATCTGAGTATATTGTTGGAGCGCCTGTCTGTGTGGCACAGTTACTGTGCAACTGAGTACACGAATGAAATTCGCAAAGACTTAATGACATACTACCGACATGTACCCAGTTTACTACCACTGGTAAAATCGCGGTGAAATGGTGCTGCAGCGTCACACGTTCGTTCATCGGCCACCCAAGTCTATAAATATGGATTTTCCGTCCATATCCGTATGAATATCAATTTGTAACCACTTTAAAACACTCCTTCGTTGTGCGTTTGCTTCTTTTCCGTCTTAGATTGTACATGCCTCCGTTCGTGCTTCTATTTTTCTCATCTTATCTTCGTGATACTTACGGGAAATGTACGTTGTCGACAGTATAATCTTTCTGCACTCAGCTTCAAATTCTGACATATACCGTTCCAACTATAACCTGGCCTTGTTGCCCCATCCCCAGGTCCCACTTTTTCCCTATTCCCTTCTTCCCCTAGAACGGATTTTCCTCTCCCCCCCCCCCCCCTGAGCCCCAGCTACCATCATTGCCTCTTTCCCTCCCTCATCCCTTCCTACCTGGCCCTCTCTGGTGCGCCCCCGCCCTTCTCCCCCCTCTCTTCCGCTCCCTCCCTTCTCCCTCATCTCCTTGCGCCTGGTAGATCCTCCTTTTTGATCATCGTCCACCTGCTGCGTCAGTGTTGTTTAGTGCTGTTTACCCTGTGCCTCGAGAGGTGTGATTTTAACTTTGTGCTGGCCGTGTACTAAGTGATACTGTCAGTGTTTGTTATGTGCAACGCCATTCATCGATACTTTTATGCTCAGGTCATACTGAGCCTTGTGTTTTTTTAACTGTCCCAGTGTTTTTTTTGTCTGTGCTACTTTTTTTACTGTTTTTACCTCCATTTTAGAGTCGCCCCGTTTTTGTTTATTGTCTTCCAAGATGTTCACCCTTTTTTGTATTTATGTTCACCATGCTTTCTCCTTTGTTAGTTTTAAGTGTCTTCTCTTGTTTGTTCTATGCCTTTCGGCTGAAGAGTAGCGCATATGCTGTCGTGGAAGTGAAATACAATACAAGAAAAAAAGTCGGTTGCCCTCGATTCATGAAGTTTGGTTTCCTGGTTGTTTGATTATACTCCGCCAGGTGGCGGATAGAGTGAGAGAGCGGGCGGGCGGAGCAGCGAGGGGCGTGTTGTCCGCTGTGATTGTGCGAAACCGGTGAGCTACTGAGGACGAGTCGTACGAGACTGCTGTACTCGACTCTGAGCGGCCAACAATCAGTGGTGTTTACAAAGAGCAGTGGCCGTTTGTTAGTTAGGTTGCTCTGGTGGCTGAACGTCTGTTCCAAGCCTTAGCATGTCCCACAGACTAGTTACAGTAGAAGTACGAGTACAGTTAGGCTATTGTTCAACGTTCAATGAACTGATAGCACTGCTGAGCTTATATGTAACGAAACAACTGGTTTTCTAAGGGATTTGGTATTAGCAACATGCATACCTGTACTGTTCATATTTCCTTCGTCCATTTAGAAATGTTGTGACTTTAGTTGGATTCAGAGGAAGTTCCTGACCTCAACCATTACGTAATGATTAGTTGGGTGGATGATCACTCAGTTTTTATAATTATAGTACGATTAAGTGGGCTGATTGCTGCCTCTCGTAATCCGAGGAGGTGTTCGTGAACTAGCTGTTGACTTAGTGAGTGCATGAGGAATGCGAGTAACTGGCTTCAACTGTTTGCACTACAACTTATCCGGAATTGTTTCATAAAGTCAAGTATTCTTGCTTGTATTTGTCAAATAATTACTTCTTACCTGAAGTGTCTGGAAGTCACACAAATTGTTGGTTGGTTTTGTTGGTATGAGAGGGAGCAATCGTCTATTGGCTTAATTCACAGATGACTAAATTAAAAGGTTAAAATTAAATGGGTTAGTGCCATTTAATACCAAGGGATATGATTAATATTTTTAATTTATTTTCAATGCACAATTTCTGTGTTTGTGCACACGTAGTTTCGTATGTTTGCTGCGATTATTAAACATGCTAATTAAGCGCCGTCACTTCTTGTACATTCCTAGTGCTAACAGGTGTACGTTATAGGTTATTCTAACCAGAACTTACAAGACGGGGAATGTTGTAAAGAGAAAGGCGAGCAAGTGGACTGAGTGATTTGCCATTAGTAAAGCTAATACCAATCTTTTGCTGCATAAACGCCCCAACCCACAAATGAAGTATTGTTTTTTAAACCTTGGTTGTCAATGGACTCGCTACGGTCGCGGGTTCGTATCCTGCCTCGGGCATGGATGTGTTTGATGTCCTTAGGTTAGTTAGGTTTAAGTAGTTATAAGTTCTAGGGGACTGATGACCTCAGATGTTAAGTCCCTTAGTACTCAGAGCCATTTCAACCATTTTGTCAATGGATTCACAAGAATTGTATCTGTTGTTGAAGTGAGTGTCTTGAGTGATTTCTGAAGTAATCCCTTCGTGAAATTATGAGTTGTAACTATCTTTTAAGGAGAATGGACATACTTGAAGATTTTTAGAATTAATGTACTTGTTGTTGCTGGGCTTCACAGTCATACAAAGCCAACAGGGACTGTTAAAGGTTTTTTTATTACACTACTGCAATTTCTGCCTTAAGCCATTATCAAGGGCTTATATTATGGCTTTAAGCCATGTCAACGTAATGTAAGCTGACACATTTGTATACCGTTGCCCATCCTGTTAAATACATTCGTGTCACATCGAGATAAACATTCCTTCACACATCTAAGTGTTTGTGACGATATGTCTCTGGAACCAATGTCGTAGAAAGGCAGAGTTAAATTTCCGCGCTCTGAATCTACACGGGCCAGTTGGTCCCGACCGACGTCGTCTCATATTCTGGCAATGGCGTCAATGGGTGCGGAATGGAGGGGAAAACGGTAAGCACACCATTCTTACGGATATTCTCGGATTTCTTGACCTAGGAAATGCTATTCATTGGTCTAGTAGCTCCTCAGTATATCTCACGAGGCGGAGTGCACCCTTGGCAGGCCTTCCAACAAGTAAAAATCCCGGGAAGTACCGCGGATAGACCGTTGGTCCTCCACATCTCAGTAAACAGTGCTGACCACCCAACTTTGGAGGCGGACAGTTGTTTTCGTAACGTGATATAATTCTGTAGACAAATTCCGTAGTAATTGTGGATATTGTCTCGTGTATGTATTGATAGATGGATGGCTGGATGGATATGTTGGTATGGACACACGGCAGCAAGGTCTTCAGCGCCTGCGGGAAAACAGTTTGAGACACGTGTCGGTAAAACACACTAAACAGGAGCAAAAAAGGCAAAATAAATATAACACAAGTAGGAAAACTATATGGGTGCCCACACAGAACCGCGGAAGGAAGTATCGCATCAATTTTACAACATTAACTAAACGGGAAGGAAGTGGTATAAGGAGGTAAAACAATATAGCAGATGGAAGTGGTTGGCTGACCGCTAGAATAAAAAAAGGAGGACCCAGCCATTCTTGCAACACAGTGAAACCTCCAACGTTAAAGTTTGCGCCAGAGTCTAGACACATCACAAAACCTTAAAACCTTAGTCACACTCGTCTCGTCATCAACTAACATAGAGGGCAGACCCCACCAATATTTGATTCTGGCCTTGCATCACGGTGTAAAATGCACTCTGTAAAGAATGGCGCACAGGGATGTGCACTCCACAAGCATCACAAAACGCGGGATCCTGTCGCCGTAGTAAAACGCCATGTGTAAGAGGGCAGTGCCCAGTGCGAAGATGTGTAAGGGTCACCTCATCCAGCCTGTGCAAAAGGAAGGAGGAACGCCAGACGCAGCTTATTGTTAGTTACCGCCCGCCTTTCCCCATCCCATAACTGCATGAACTTCTTGTGTAGTGAGAAAACGACAACCGGCAAGGGAACAAAAGTCTCTTTCACATCCTGTCCTGTCTCCTTGCGGCACGATTGGCCTGTTCACTTCCCCGTATTCCGACAAGACCTGCAAAGAGGTAATAAGTTAAAAAGTCATGTCTGGTGCTGAGGATTTACAGTACGAACAGCAAGAATGCACTTAACGATAAATCTTTTCCTTTTTTTGGGTGAGGGAGAGGGTCGAATCAGCGAGAGAAGTTTCAAATTAGTTTGAAATCAGGAAAAATGCACTTAACGATAAATCTTTTCCTTTTTTTGGATGAGGGAGAGGGTCGAATCAGCGAGAGAAGTTTCAAATTAGTTTGAAATCCACACTTCTATATGCAAACATGTAGTTGATTAAAGCTTTTACCAGTAATACTGGGAAATTCTTAACCAATTTACTTCATACTTTTACATAACACTCTAACAAACGTTCGGGCGGACTTCCGCTACACATTTTTTTAAACAATGAACAGAAAATGCTGCTAGTAAAAATCTCGAACTTAATTATGGTCGAGTTCCTTAATATGCTGACACTACCATAACAAAAATTCAAACAGATGAAGGGTAAATATATTTTTTTAAATAATAATTTCCAGGTTTTCTCTTAAAACTGACAGCAAGAAAAAAAATTGGTGTGCTGTGGTGTGACAACTCGTGGTTTTATGTTTTTCCCGCATTTTTAACTACAGTAGCAGGGCATACTAAAAAAAAAAAAAATCTCCTCCAAATTCATTCTCATGCCATATATAATTTTAATGAAAAATTGTACACACAATTACGTGCTGTTTTGGTTTTATCCTCGTTGTCGCCGGCTCGGTGGCCTAGCGGTTCTAGGCGCTTCAGTCCGGAACCGCGTGACTGCCTACGGTCGCCGGTTTGAATCCTGCCTCGGGCATGGATGTGTGTGATATCCTTAGGTTTAAGTAGTTCCAAGTCTAGGGCTGTAGCCTTTCACGCCTACTCTTCAATCTGTATATCGAGGAAGCAATGATGGAAATAAAAGAAAGGTTCAGGAGTGGAATTAAAATACAAGGTGATAGGATATCAATGATACGATTCGCTGATGACATAGCTATCCTGAGTGAAAGTGAAGAAGAATTAAATGATCTGCTGAACGGAATGAACAGACTAATGAGTACACAGTATGGTTTGAGAGTAAATCGGAGAAAGACGAAGGTAATGAGAAGTAGTAGAAATGATAACAGCGAGAAACTTAACATTAGGATTGATGGTCACGAAGTCAATGAAGTTAAGGAATTCTGCTACCTAGGCAGAAAAAAAACCAATTACGGACGGAGCAAGGAGGACATCAAAAGCAGACTCGCTATGGCAAAAAGGCATTTCTGGCCAAGAGAAGTCTACTAATATCAAATACCGGCCTTAATTTGAGGAAGAAATTTCTGAGGATGTACGTCTGGAGTACAGCATTGTATGGCAGTGAAACATGGACTGTGGGAAAACCGGAACAGAAGAGAATCGAAGCATTTGAGATGTGGTGCTATAGACGAATGTTGAAAATTAGGTGGACTGATAAGGTAAGGAATGAGGAGGTTCTACGCAGAATCGGAGAGGATAGGCATATGTGGAAAACTCTGATAAGGAGAAGTGACAGGGTGATAGGACATCTGCTAAGACATGAGGGAATGACTTCCATGGTGCTAGAGGGAGCTGTAGAGGGCAAAAACTGTAGAGGAAGACAGAGATTGGAGTACGTCAAACAAATAATTGAGGACGTAGGTTGCAAGTGCTACTCTGAGATGAAGAGGTTAGCACAGGAAAGGAATTCGTGGCGGGCCGCATCAAACCAGTCAGTAGACTGATGACCAAAAAAAAAAAAAAAAAAAAATGTCAATGGAACTGACGACATCAGATGTTAAGTCTTGTAGTGCTCAAAGCCATTTTCTTCCTCGCAGTCAGTTTTAACAGAAAGAGAAAGTTGTATTTATTGCTAATCAGCATACGATTAGAATACTCCAATGGAGTTTGGATCACCAGATATTTTATAATCCCACCCATTCACAGGAAAAAACTATTAAAGTAAAGTCATTGAAGGTACTATTCTCACAAATGCAGTGGCAACGGTGGTCTGTCATACTCCGTATACTGTATACCGATTCACTTAATGCCGCTTCTATTCCCAATCAAACATTCGTTGGCACTAACAGTAAATAAAACTGTGGGTCATAGAGAAGCGAGGAGAGAAAATAGAAGGTGCAGGAGGTGTCGGTTGGCGGAGGAGGCGGAAGTAAATGGATATACAGGGTGGTCACACACAGACTGGAAAGATTGTATGGGTGCTGTGGGATCGAGTTAACTAAACTTATACAGTCAAGTCGATGCGAGCGAAAGTTCAAGCGTCCTGCCAGGCACAATTAGTGTCAGAGATACTCATAAAGTGGAAGATAGCGGAAGAGACTACACACCTTTTGGCTCGGCTTCGATCCTTTGTACCGTCCCATGTCCTACGTTTGTATGGTTTTCTTGATCAGCTTTAGGTAACGAAACGAAGAACACATTTGGCGACACCGTCTCTGGCGACCTAAAATTCTAACTCCAATGTTAGTGAACTCCGAAACGGCAAAATGTATATAATTGTTTTGAAGATATATTCCTCAGCACAACCCTAAGATGCTTTTCAAACTCTTTCTGACGACAACTGGGAGGAAGGAGTTGTCAGGAGATAGTTGATGTACACAGAGGGAGTAGAAGGAAATTGACAAAGGGAAGAGTATGTCAGGTAAAGGAGGAAAAGGAAAATTTTACGTATAGCTATTTCCCAACTACGAAGCACTGCTGAGTTCGTTAGTCATGTATAACGTTTATTTTAAGTCGCTAAGACTTCTTATTCTCTAACACTGAATGTTTACAGTCTTGGCAATTTGAGCACTGTGAGATACGGATCGCTAAAGATACATACACAGTCTCCGACTTTAATACTGGATTTATTGTATTAAACCTTTAACGCAAGCTTTTACGTCTTAAAGAGTGTAAGCATTTTGAGTTATCTAATTCGGCCATTAATTATATTAAATATCGATAGTCACATTTTTGATGTCTCTGGAAGATGGGTAATATGAGAGTGGGACTGGAGGACTGGGTAACTTTTTTTTACTTCTATAGTAATACAGAATATTATTTTACATAGGGAGCTATGGCGGTGATAATGCTGTCGACAAAGTTGGTTGCTGTATTTCTTCAAGTACAAAAAATACGGACTTAAGTGCCTTTGGATAACACAGACGAAGTTTATGGCTAATAAACGATCAAAGAAAATTCCATTTCAAGAAATTCGTTTCGCTAGTTGCCTCACAGTTATCAGAAATTCGGCAGTGTTCCCGGAGATGCATACGAACTGTTCCCTCTTACATTCTCAGAACTCACACTGTCGTGAGAAGTAGCTTTCGCACTGCAATCCGTATCAGCAAGCGAAGCACACAGAGGTCGGCCCCAGAGCATTCCGTTGCGCAACTGCAACGCGATTTGCGCATGCAGGTAGCCGCTATGCGGGCGCCCCTGCCACTGCGGGCTATGCTCGCGATAGGAATCGCAACAGCCTAGCTGTGGGCCGTCCATGTCACCACCACGTCAGACAGAACGCACCGGCCTCCGCCGTCGCCATTATGCAGAGAGTGAAAGTAGCGTCCGACAAAAGATTAGGCTAAAACCCAAACCATTCGATGTTAGCGAGAAGCTGTCGTGGTACGAACAGGTCATATACAGGCTGAGAGCTTCAAAGCGAGGATTTGGCTATTGCTCAAGACGGCGCATGCGCAGAGCAGATTGTAGGACAGCATTTCCGTCAGTAGAAATTGTCTTCTTCACTTCACGGAGCAGGCTTAACACCTGTCCAGTCTTGACTGAAGTCATCTGTTCATCGTACGTTCTACATCTCTCTTTTCTGTTCGTTTATATTGATTGTTTGATTAATTGATCTATACTCCTACGTTGTTGATAAATCGTTTCCATTTCCTGCACCTTACTTCTGCGTTTTCATTTATGCAGTATTATTCAGCTCTTGCCTTAAAATGTTTACCTTTGATCACTGACGATACAACCATCAACGTCTTTAAAACTTCCGTTTCTTCTGATTGTATTCTTCTTTCGCCTGTTTAAGTTGATGTCCAATATTCTACTGCACGCATTGTGATGGGTGTATCAGTTAATATGTAAATTTTAGCTGTGTGTCTTTCCTTGTCTCGCCACCCAATTTTATGTATATTTAGCTACATTATATCTGTAACTTATTTGATTAATTAGTGATATCATTTTCATAATCATCGTTAATTATGCAGTCTGGCAGCAAAACGTGTGAGACTTTTCGTATTGATTGTTCATCTAGAACTACTGAAAACTTCCTTTTCGAGGCGATTACTTTTGGCTACGCAGACGAATAGAATATTATCCTGTCACTATCGAACAAAGCATTAGTAATTTCGTCGTTCACATACGTCGATTAAATATCTGGGCGTAACGCCACAAAGTGATACTAAATGGAACGGGCACGTGAGTACGGTAGCAGCGAAGGCGAACGGATGACCTCAGTCGATATGGAGAATTTTCGGAATGGGTACCTCCTCCATAATGGAGACCGCGTGTACAGCATCGATGCGACCCATTCTGCTTCGTGAACTCAAATGAGAAGACGCTAGGGAGGTACTATTGAGAACATTTAGAGAACCAGAATTTGAAGCTGAGTGCAGAAAAATTATACTGTCGACAACGTACATTTCATCATCTGGGAGAGGGAGGTGCTGGAAACTGCCCTGATGAAGGAGATGGAGGGTGTGGAGGTGGAGAGAGGGAGTGATACAGCGATAGAGGCATGACAATGGGTGGGGGGGGGGGGTGGAGAGGAAGAAGGAAAACATGGTGTGGGGGTTATCAAGCCTGCAGACAATGTAAAGGATGTTGAGATGTTGGAGGAACAGGAGGAGGTGGGGGAAGGAGATGAATTCATACAGGAGCCGTGGGGGAGAAGGAAGGCAGATACGGAATGCAAGGCGGAGCGCATGGCATTCAAGGATTTGGAGGGCCTTGTAAAAGCAGGTGGTTGTGGAGTTTCAGGCAACCCTGGCATAACAGAGGATAGGACGGATGAGGGATTTGTAGGTATGAAGGACGGTATAAGGATGCACTCCCCATGTCTGGGCAGACAGGAGTTTCAGGAGGCAGAGACGGGAATGGGCTTTCTGCTGAATGGACTGGAGGTGAGGTGTCCAGGTGAGGTTCTAAACATTCATGGTTGTGTCTGTTTGTACTATATCGTGTCTCCCTACCACTTTCGCGCAACGACGCTCTGAGCGTGTTTTTTAGGGAATTAACTAGTTTGAACCTGGGACCTGTTGCTGGTAAGGAGACGCCAGACCACACATGACATGTAGAATTCAGAAGAGTTCAGTGAGACTAGCGATGATATAACCAAATACTAAATGATCTCAGCGTCAGCTCCACTGCACTCCCTGTAAAAGAATCTTAATTCTAACTAAATATAGTGGAAAGGGTTCAAGGCTTTCCTATTTTTAGTTAGCTGGTAAAATAACGCCGAGAAAGCAGTTAAGTTTACCATTGGAAATTTATTCTAATCACAAAACATCGTTTATAAATTGCACTATTAATAAAAGGAAATGTTTTAATACAGGATGGTAAAAGCCAACTCCGTTCAACAAAAATGTAAACGAATATTCCCTGAACGGATTTCCAAGTTCTACAATCGATCGAAGGATGACCTATGCCATATCACATCTATAATATAGGTTAAATTTAAGTTTCACAGAAGAAAAAACTATCAAAATGGTCTACAGTGACCCTCAATTATCTTTAATTACTTATTTAACTTGTCGTAAATTACAGTGGCTGATGTGGCTTCTCAATAACTATATAAAAGAAAACTCATCGCGTTTCAGATTTTTACTTCAAGTGGCAAATGTGAACACCATGAGTTTTAATTAACGATCGACACTAGTATTACGCAAAAAGGGGGTATAACAGATAAGACTTCTGCAGTTCTGAGTGAAGCCTTATGCGCTCAAAAATGCGGCATCGCGTGCGTTCATTACGTTGTCGGTGTCTAAGCAGCGTCAGGGCGGCAGCGGCCGACGCAGCAGCCATCCAGCCCGCCGTCTCGGAACCAACTCTTCTCTAACTTCTCCTTACTACAATTTACCGAAGTTAGTTTAAAAAAACTATCTGGCTATGTTTTCATCTGAACAATCAGGGTCTCAATGTTAACCTTAAGCTCCGCGTACAAAAATTCTGTCTATCCAATGAGAAACGTTATACTTTTCGTGGTGGGGCAATGTTTTTAAAGTTTGCAACGTAACAGAGACGCTAAAAAGTCTCACGCTAAAACCTGCAGCTAGTGTGGTCCTTTTAGCATTATCGTAAGATCTATACTGCTCTTCTCGAGGGCTCTATCTTTTAACATGGGCTGGGGAGTGATCCTAATGTAACAGACACGCGAAAAAGTCTCACGCTAAAACTTGCGGGTGGTAGTGGCCCTTTTTGTGTTATCGTAAGATCTATACCGCTTTTCTGGAGGGCTCTAGCTTTTAACATGGGCTGAGGGTTGTCCTTGACATACCTGAGACGCGAAAAAGCCTCACGCTAAAACGAGCGGGTTGTATAGTTGTACAGGTAGGCTCGCGGAGTGGGTGCCCAGCCCCTCCCTTATCTAGGTTAACACGGTTCTGCTCTCGGCTTCTGTCCTCGTTTCTCCCCTCGGAACTGCGTCTGCCTCACGGTGGGAAGGTACGACATGCATTTAGGCATTCTTGTGTTAGTCTGTGGTATTCCATTTGCCCACTCGTTACTCGTATTACTTTGGTTAATTTAATGACACTATTTATTCGGAGCTATGTGACATACTACTGGATTTGCTTATCATGTCAGGGTTTTCATGTAAGGTGTTGGATTTGCCTGACACCTTACAAGGTGAGGGTTGAGGGTGAGGCCAAGGTGGGGGTGAGTTGGATGGGATGACTGTAAAGGGTGTAACCTCCCCACAAAATAAAATAATATGAATAATACTCTCATTTAGCGTAACTACCCAACCTATAACCTTTCACTAATTGACAGTCAATTTAACCTGGTAAATTTTGGAAGTCAGCAATGCTGCGTCATGGCCCTGATACATCATTCTGAATAAACTGAAAAATCTTACCTTAATTAGATCGCCGCATAACGCATATATATCTGCTCCTATAAGAAATTTTCCTGGCGCGGCTAAGTGCAATGTTGGCCGATAGATTTGTCTTATAAAAAAAGGAAAGAACTGACTTTTCTTTTCAATAATAGGGATTGGCAAGGATTGCAGAAATGAGTGAATTCTTTAAATTGAGATAAATGTCAAAAGTTACTTTTTATGAGAAAGATTATTATTAACAGATTATTTTTTAAACGTTTACATGGGACTTGATGTAGCAGTACTACATATGCGCGAGGCTGCTTTTACCTTATCCTATAACGCTCAGGCTGTGCCATCGCTGCACACGACCGGCCCAGCCTAAACGCTACACCAGACCAGACTGCTCGCTAGTACCAACTTACTCCTACTGCTACGCAGTTCTTACTGCAGTCAATACTGCTCTTTGGTCTCAGATTCTCTTCTAGCTTACATATCGCAGGCAGCGCGTGACCAATACATCGAAATTGCATCAGCTCAAGTGCGCTAGCAACAAGTTCTCTAATTATGGAACTCTTACATAACCCTCCACTGGGGGGGCAAAAATTTGGCAGCGATGGTGAGTCAATTGGACTTGCCATGAGAAACAAATTTTTCTATAATTTATTTAGTTTACTAAGGCTACTATCACAGAGTATATACATCATTGATAAGTGCAGAACATATTAAGAAATTAAATAGAGTGCACATGCACTGAGTACAAAACATATTCAGCAATGACAAAGTATATACGCAATGAGAACAAAATACATTAACAAAATAGAGTGCACACGCACTGAGTGCAAAACATACCATTTTACAAGAATTTAAATGCACTGTATAAGCCTTTACTATTTTACAGGAACTAGGAAAGGAATGGGAAGGATTGCATCATGGTTGTAGCACAGTAGGTTGCACGTAGCTGCACTGAAAGTCCATATCTTTCTATAGAAGCACAACACCAAGTGAGACAATCTGAAGTTCTCTTCCCTGAAGTATTTATCAGTGTAGCCAAGACACTGAAATGTTGTATTAACATTCAATGTTATCATTTTGGTAGTACATTAGGTACACCAAAGAGTGGGACCATAATAACATCTCCATCGTTCAAGGTTGTTGACAGCTTGATATGTCAACACCATATTCTTGTAGATTCCATACTCTTACAGCAACGCAGAATTATTGCAAAAACCAATGTAGTGTTCCATGATCATGAGGATGGACAGGATAAACGGATATTGCAGTAATTAGGTCAGAAGGTGAAGGACACATTAAGTCTTATGCTAGTCATCATAGAATTACACTAGTGTATCAACCGATATGAACAATATTGAGTATTACGAAACACTATTCATAACTCATCTGACTGAATCAGTGGCATTCATTGGCCAGTTACAAAGTATTCATATAGTGTTACAAAACATTATTCACTGTTATTCACAAGTCAATCAGTGGCATTCATTGGCCAGTTACAAAGTATTCATATAGTGTTACAAAAATATTATTCAGTGTTATTCACAAGTCATCATTTAAAACAGGAGTTATAAAGTTACTGACATACATTGGCTAGGTACAAAGTATTCATATAGTGTATTGGCACTCATTGGCCACCTACAAAGTATTCATATAGTGTTACAAAACATTATTCAGTGTTATTTACAAGTCATCATTTAAACAGGAGTTATTGAGTGTATCATCAAGCTACTGGTGTTTATATACGATATCATGGAAGTGACATGAGACATATTTAAAATGTAAGACACTGGAACTATTACTCAAGGGCGGTAGTCCAACAATACATAGACATAATGGAATCAATACACAGAAAATTTGCTTTATCTTTAGGACTAAAAATATATCTTAAATTGGTAGCATTATTTAGTTGTATACTGGTAATAGTTAGGACTCGTAATATTTATTTTTTTTATTTTTTAGCAATGCATTGCACTGGGATCGATAATTAATTGTTGGGGAATGAAAATATTTGCTTTTGACTTATTGCTAGAAATAAGGATTATTAACGTCATTCGTCATGAGTCAGCTGTAGCAAGGTTATGAAACAAGTACAATATATGTGATCTCATTCATAAATGTTAGACACAACTAGGTAAAAAAATGCAAGCACTGCAACAGGTTTAATAACTAACTACTTATAGCATATTATGTCACGAAAAGCTTCTTCTGGAAAAAATACAAAATGGATTATTGAGCTGAAAGAAGAAATGCATATAATGCTGAAATATAGTGAACTTCGAATTAACAGGTAATGAAGCGTGTTCTTAATATGTATGTACTCTAGCTGTCTTTCCCAAAACATTCAGTCATTATACTATGCTACATAAGACATACTGTCAAAAGGAACTGCAGCAAATACTTAAATAACTACATAGCATTTCTTAACTAACAGTAAATACATAAACTTCATCATTATCATCATCTGCAAAAAATAGACACTTCATTATGCATATTCATATTACCATTTACTTCATACAAATATTCATTATCATTCATTACTTCATATAGTATAGAGTTTCTTGCTTCTAGCATATTTCATCACTAAAATTAACATCTGTAGTTCTGTCTGACAGTCTGCATCAGTCGCCTTGTATTCTGAAAGAAAAATAATTAGTCAAGACTGCTATCATACGAAATGTACAGTATATTCTGGTTAATGCTTGTTAATTCTGATCCATTTACTCTTCATGACAATATATTGCATTTTCTTTCCTTCATTCTGATAGTAAAATTTCCATTTCATAGTAAACCACTGTGGTTGTTTAATTCATTTCTTTTACACGGTATTGCTTTCTGAAAAATGATGAATAAGGATTAATATCTTGCATTTAATCATATACTCATTAAATGAAAACTTGTTTCTAGTAATATAATTAAGCTTACAGCAGAGCATGACAGAAACACATTAGCTCAAAAACATAGACAATTTTCAAGTGCAAAAAATGTATACACAGTATCATAATGTAGTGCCAAAAAAATCTAGAATAGGCAAAATATCATGACAGAAAACGTATTAGGTTAAAACATAGACAGTTTTCAAGTGCAAAAAATGTACACACAGTATCATAATGTAGTAGCAAAATATGTAAAATAGTCAAGATGTTCAGATATCATAAGGAAAAATGTCAAAGTCAACTGTTGTTTGTTACATCGTAAACATTTCAAAGTGTATACAGACAAAAATTCTACTTTCGACAGGAAAACAATGATACACAAAAAATCGAAAATGTGCACGGTCTGATACATAACGACAAGAAAAGCGACCTGCTAACCTTACCTTGCCGAGCACTTGCCAGGACCAAATATGATAATCATTAGTAAGTGTTCATATCAATAACCGGAAAAGGCATTAAAATGTGATAAATCATAAATTATGTTCATTCAATAAAAGGTTTAATATTGGAGTCATGGTGATTGCCTTTGCTTTTTCTGGTTCTCAAAGTTTCAACATGTACCACATTGGGATGAGGAATGCTGCGAATTCTGTATGGATCTGCGTATAGAAGTTCAAATTTACTGCATCTACTCTTTCCTCTGTTGGATAAATAGTGTGTGCGTACTCATATCTTCTGTCCAATGTGAAAATCACGGCGTGGACAAACCTGTTTTGCTATCTTCTCCTGCGCTCTGCGGCACGTTTGATGTTGTTGAGCGCAATCTCAATTACTTCATGGTGGCGTAGTCGACGAGATGTAGGAAAGGATACTAATTCTTTAATTTTGTTAGGTGGTTCAACATTATTCAATACAACAGTTGGAGATAGCATAGTAGATTCATTTGGTATGGAGTTAATTACATCCTGGAATTGGAGTATGTGTGTATCCCAATCAATATGTCTTTTATGGCAGTACATTCTACACAGTTTACCTATTTCTTTCATCAGTCGTTCACAGGGGTTCGAAGAAGCGTGATACTTGGATATATAGATCGGAGAAATGTTTCTAGCTCGTAACATACGTGTCCATATCGCAGATCGAAATTGTGGTCCATTGTCGGAAATTACTTTCAATACATGCCCTACATGAAATAAAAAAAGTTTTACAAATGCATTCGAAATAGATTTAGCAGTAGCTTTGCGCAACGGAGTGAAGGTAACAAATTTCGAAGTGAGTTCAACGGCGACTAAGATGTAGCAAAAACCTGTATTACTTCTGGGAATCGGACCAAAAATGTCTACAGCGGCCATGTGTCTCAATTTAACAGGTACAATGGGATGTAACTGAGGAATATGTGAAGTCGTGTCTGATTTAGCTTTCTGGCAGATTTTACATGACGCTAAAACTCGTCGAATACGTTTCTCCATGTTAGCAAAATAACAGTTCTGTCTCAGTATAAGAAAACATTTTCTGGCTCCATAATGTGCGTAACTTAAATGAGTATACCAAATTAATTTGTTAACAAGTTAGTCAGGCATGCATAATAACCAGTTGTTGCCGTCAGAGTGAGAGCGGCAAAACAGAATGTTATTGCGTACCGTGTAATGGTTTCTAATGGTAACGTTATTCTTATCTTGCCAAAGTCGTTTAATTTCTTTCCACACGTTGTCTTTGCTCTGCTCTTGTGCTATGTCTCGTAATGATGATGAAATGAAATTTTCCAATGCGACTTGTTGAATATACATGAGGCTAGAATTTGCTTGGCAGAAGTTGGTTGCGATGTCTTGCTGATTGTTGCAGAGAGAACGGGATAGTACGTCTGCTACAATATTTTGCGTACTGGGAATGTGAACAATTGTAAAATTAAATTCCTGTAAATACAGTTTCCATCTGCTTAATCTGTAATGTGTAAATTTAGCGGAAAGTGAAAACTGGATAGCTCTATGATCTGTGTAAACGGTAGTATGTCTTCCATAAAGAAAATGCCTAAATCGGGTAAATGCCCATATAACACATAATGTTTCAAGTTCTGTAACAGAATAATTGCGTTCAGCAAGTGACAGAACGCGACTTGCAAAGGCGATGTTTTTAATTACCATCTTCTTCAACTTCCTGAAAAATGTGTACGCCTAAAGCTGTGTTAGAACTGTCGGTGGCAATGAAGAATTTCTAGTGAGATCTGGGTGTGATAAAAGTGGTGCATTCAACAAAGCTTGTTTCAGAATAAAAACTCAGATTGTGCTTGGCTATCCCAGGACCACATAGCGTTTTTACCCGTCAATTGGCATAATCTAGGGGTGTCTAAAGCAGAATAATGAATAAATATACGGAAAAAGTTAATTAATTCCAAAAAGCTGCGTAGTTGTTTCTTCGTCGTTGGAACAGTAATGTCACGTAAAGCTTGAAGTTTTTCCGGGTCAGGCGCAATGCCTTCTGCTGAAATTACATGTCCAAGAAATTTTAAGGAAGTTCTGCCAAAGTGCGATATGTTAAGATTAACTGTGAGTCCTTGTGCACGAAAAGTTTGCAACAGCTGTTCCAGAATCAAATTGTGTTCAGACCAGTTAGCTTCTGCAATAAGAATGTCGTCTACATACGTTGTGATTCTGTCTGTAAGTTCTGTCGGAAGTATAGCATTCAAACCGCGAATAAACGCTGCTGAAGAAATTGTTAAACCGAACGGTAATTTGCAAAATTGATGTCACCAAAACAGAGAAATGCTGTGTACTTTCTGCAGTTCGGGTGGAGCTGAATTTGCCTAAATCCCTATCTCAAATCTAATGTGGAATAAACAGCAGTACCATGAAATTTCTGTAGAAGTTCTTCTAGTGTCTGTGGGCGATCTCTTTCATTAATAATAACGTCGTTCACATGACGCGAATCAAGTACAAGGCGAAGTGAGCCATCCTGTTTCTTAACAATATGGAGCGGGTTTATGTACGGACTAACTGCCGGTTCAATAATACCTTGGTCAAGCATAGCTTGCAATTCTTCCTTAACTTGTTCTCTGTGAATATACGGAATGGGATAATGTTTGGCTTTAAATGTGTCGTGCTGTTTAACTTGAAATTCATACATGAAACCGGACATAGTACCAGGAATGTTGTCAGAAACTGGAGCTTGCTGAAAAAGAATTTTGCGTAGTTGCATTCGTTCGTCGTCTGTATTTGCGCTACTTTGTATTACTTTATCACAAATCATCTGTATAACGTCATAGTCGGCTTCGTCTGGTATATTATAGTTGTGTACGAACGTATCTGTGAACAATGTGGAATGACAGTCTATGTTACGTGATGCAGAAATGACCTCTGTCCGTTTAATTGTTTGTTCTTCTGCAGATAAAGAGTGCTGAAAATCTAATGCCAGTTGTACATTTTCATCCTTTAACATTAAATAGGAATTTTGAAAGTCAATAATTGCGTCGTGTTGTACCAAAAAATTCGTTCCTAAAATATCGTCTGTTGTCACTAAGGGAACAATCCAAAAATTTGAGTGGAACGTATGACCTGCAGTACAAAATGATAAGTGTGTCTGTAATTTTACATCTATTCCTTTACCAGATACTGCTCCTTTTACTTTAGTTTTGCCTAATGGTAACGTAAGATAAGTATTCTCTTCGTTACATTCGTTGTAAGTTTCCTCATTTATAACTGACATAGGTGATCCAGAGTCGATTACTGGTGGAAATGTGGATGATCCAATCTTTACTTCCATGACAGGGTGGGGAATGTTTTCTTGAATAACTGGTTTTTCCTGCAAAAGAGTGTCTCGGATGTCGTCAAAAATAATTACATTCTCGTGAATAACATTCTGCGTGTCAAAAGTAGTGCTTACGTTGTTGGAAGATGCAACCTGTACTGTATCTAGTCAAATACTTTCTGACGTGCTGTTATTTGCGGGAGGATGCTGTGGCATTTCAACTATTTGTGCTGTTCTGTTATTTCTCCCTGACGTATTACGTTCGGGATGATATCTACTGTCTTGTTCATTCATAATAATCTGTTGTTGCGGATGATTCTGCTGCTGGTAAGACCGACTGTTACGCTGAAAACTGTGCTCATTACTTTTACGTCTGTCATAATAATCGTTGCTATACGGCGCATTGCGATATGGGTTGAAATGGTGTGTTCTCTGTACGTAGTGATTTCCTTGTTGCTGTGCGTTACTATTTGGCGGAGCAGACGCTATACGTGTACGCGGCGAAACATTAAAGCTTAGATGACCTTGCAAACTACATTGTTGGTTAGGTATGCTAACCGGCTGCTTTTGATGCTGTTGCGGTGAAAACCCTCTATTGTTCCCAAAATGTGTTGGTGATGCTGATAATTTTGCATATACTGACGATTAAAATTTTGTTTTCCATTAAAATTCTGGTGGTTATCATTTCTGGAGCGTATAATGAAGACTGTCACTTTCGGTAATAACTTGTCATATCAGGTTTTCTTTACTTATTCTTAATCCTAGATAGATCGATAGTTGAAGAGCTGTTTTGATAGATATAAAGGATAATAAAAGAGAAGGCAGCAGTGCACAAAACTAAAGAGGAAACAGCACTACTACGGCTCGGGGCCCTGTGCACGCTACGGCACATATTCATCGAAGTGTAATGAATCCCCTGAGGTCACTTACGCGCTGCAAATAAATTTTAGTTTCTGCGTTACAGGCAATGCCGGTGAAAATTCAAAAAGAAGTTGTTGCATCCAGTCCAATTCTGGTTTCTGCATTACAGGCAAAGCTGGTGAAAATACAAAAGCAAATTGTCGTATCCAGTCCAAAGCGTAAATCTGTGTTCTGTCATTATTAAACACCTTAGATTTTTTCACCGATAAAAATTGCTTATAATCAACGTTATCGTCTCTGAATATGTGAACTGGTTCAGGATTGTATGATAATCCATTTGTCTATGTCTGCCCGGAATCCAAGTCACGTACTCTCTGTAAGCTACCTAAATTATACTGGCTGTGTGAGTGTGACAAATGTTCGGAATGTGGCGTATGCTGTGTCGTGTTAGAGGCTGAAACATTCTCCATTTCTGTCACTTTAAAACGTTCGTCAATTTGGCTGTTCTGTTTTTAAAATTTCTCATCGACTTTCGCATCCGGAGTGCGTGAAATTTCTGCTGATATTAATTTAAACTCGTCGCGTAAATGTGTTGCTTTTTCTGAACATTGTTTGCTAACCACACTAATTTCATCTCTAAGTGATTCTGTTGTGGCTGCATGTGTATTACTTAATTCTTGTGTAACAGATCTAATTTCTTCACTACTGTTCCTAGCACAACCATTAATTTCCTCACGTAATGGTTTTTTAGTATCATGACTTTGCACGGTAACGTCTGAAATCTGTTCACTAAGTTGTTTGGTCTGTTCATAAAGTTGTGCTTTTCATTCGACTGTTTGAAACTTTCATTAAATTGTTTGCACGATTCAGTAAGTTGTTTATAATTGTTGTTTAGTTTTTCATTCGACTGTTTGAAACTTTCATTAAGTTGCTTGTTCGATTCATTAAGTCGTTTGAAATTGTCGTCTTGTTCTTTCTTCGACAGTTTCAGATTTTCATTTAATTGTAGCAATACTTCCATAACTCGATCCATGCCAAAATTAGCGGCTGTATTCTCTGTGCTGTGTGATGGTGTATCTGCATGTGTCACGTTTTGTGTAACCATTTGGTCATTGCATGATTCACAAAGAGGTTTGCTAATTGGACGTGCACTGTGGGTCACTCCCTCGGAATCAAATAAATCTGACGTATTTTGACTACATTGTTCATCTTCGTGAGAAAAATTTATCTGTTCACTGTATAAATTTTGCAAATCAGGTGTGTTAATCTGGGCAGCGTTCATTGTAACGGAACGTGCCGCCTCATCAATTGTCGTTAAATTAACAGAGGACACAATTGAATTTCTTTGCTCATCATTAGCATTAAAATCATTACTAGTGATCGGTACGCACTGATTGTCTGTAACTGGAGGATTATCATCAAGACACTGAGTGTCGCTAGTATTATCAGTCAAATTATTAAAGTCGGCTTTTTCACTCATTACGACTCGCGATGTACTGTTAGCAGTTTTTCGCGGCATTTTCACAACTCAAAGTTAAGCACAAAATCAAACAAATACAAAGCAAAACTGGAACAAATACAGTTGCAACAAAGAGCAATAAATTGCCGATGGTCTGTGAAAGAAAAAGTGACAAATTAGTAAATGCGTTGCGCCAGATGCAAACTACTTTTAATATTAAGTAAATAAGAGCAGATATTTAGCTGACCACTTCTCAGAAATTCACAAAAATACCTTCCTGGCCGGTTGTCGCCAAGTGTGACCTCCGCACAAAATAAAATAATATGAATAATACTCTCATTTAGCGTAACTACCCAACAGTGAAAATATAATACAATGTGACAAACCTATAACCTTTCAATAATTGACAGTCAATTTAACCTGGTAAATTTTGGACGTCAGCAATGCTGCGTCATGGCCCTGATACATCATTCTGCATAAACTGAAAAATCGTATCTTAATTATATCGCCGGATAACGCATATATATCTGCTCCTATAAGAAATTTTCCTGGCGCGGCTAAGTGCAATGTTGGCCGATAGATTTGTCTTATAAAAAAAGGAAAGAACTGACTTTTCTTTTCAATAATAGGGATTGGCAAGGATTGCAGAAATTAGTGAATTCTTTAAATTGAGATAAATGTCAAAAGTTACTTTTTATGAGAAAGATTATTATTAACAGATTATTTTTTAAACGTTTACATGGGACTTGATGTAGCAGTACTACATATGCGCGAGGCTGCTTTTACCTTATCCTATAACGCTCAGGCTGTGCCATCGCTGCACACGACCGGCCCAGCCTAAACGCTACACCAGACCAGACTGCTCGCTAGTACCAACTTACTCCTACTGCTACGCAGTTCTTACTGCAGTCAATACTGCTCTTTGGTCTCAGATTCTCTTCTAGCTTACATATCGCAGGCAGCGTGTGAGCAATACAGCGAAATTACATCAGCTCGAGTGCGCTAGCAACAAGTTCTCTAATTATGGACCTCTTACAAGGGTGAGGTAGAAATCACAGAGACAGAGGAGCGGATGGTGCGGCCGATGATGATTGACTGGATTTTGGAGGGGTTGAGACGGGGGAACCACGAGGCAACTGCCATGCTCCATGTGCTTAAATAGTCAACAAGTCAGAGATCCTCAGACCAGTATCTCTCATCGCAATACTAAACCACAGACGACCATAGATAATCAGGGATCGATAATCTAATCGTGAAGTGAGTGGGCGGCTCAGTAACTCTCCAGCTACACCATGATGCAAAAGTCTCCTCTTCACTGCATGACTATTGCAAAGTAAATGCATTTAAAACAGGGACCAGTGCTCGTCCATCTCTACATTTTGTACCACTAACTTCCCTTCTAACAGCAAATTAATTGTTCCTTGGCATTTCAGCCCTTGTTTTAGTCAAGTTTTGTTATGCATTTCTGTTTTCCCGGTTACATTCAGCACTTTCATGTCAGCTTCATGATCAACCCACACAACCTGCAACGTCATTTTATAAAACTATGTTTGAGAAGTTTCTATTCGCTTCTCATTTGTATTCTTAAAGGTCCACTTTTCATGTCCATGTGCAGGAATTCTATAGACAAGCACATTTAGAAAGGAACATCGGAAGACTTAAATTTACATTCGTCGGTGACGTACATCTCTTTCTCTTTCACAAAAGTTTCTTTTAATACTGGTCATCTACATTTTCTATCCTCTTAAATACAGCCGTCGTCAATCATTATTCTACCCAAATATCAGTCTACTATTACTTATGTTTACTAATCTATTTCCAAAAGACTATCTGACTTAATTAGCGTACGCTCCTTTACCAGTTATTAACTCTGTTCATCATATTAAGAGTTTACATGTTAAACGTTGTAGGTGCTACCCTTTGATGAAAAGCGTTTTCAGTGCTTTTGTTCGTCCCTAACTGGCAGCTGGTGGCCGAGCGGCTCTAGGTGCTTCAGTATGGAACCGCACGACCGCTACGATCGCAGGTTCGAATCCGGCCTCGGGCATGGATGTGTGTGATATCCTTGGTTAGTTAGGTGCAAGAAGTTCTTAGTTCTAGGGGATTGATGATCTCAGATGTTAACTCCCACAGTGCTCAGAGCAATTTTTTTTGTACATCCATATATTTGTTCCAGGTTTCAATTTACGGAAATAAATGTCCCAAACCTCATTGCTAGGCGGCTTGTAGTATCTGTGCCTAGCAGTGCTTATCTTTGGAGAAGCAAATATCATGCGTCTGAATACGGGTTAGTTTTAATGAAGTTTCCGGTAAGCCTAGGATTGTCTGAGGAGACAAGACCCACGTTTTTGGTGAGTGTACACAGTTTTCCAGTGCAAGAAAGAGTTTCCAGTTACAGAAGCGGGAAGAGAGTTAAGCGAAAGTTTTTTTCTACACGATGTACAAGAGATGGTTAACTTTTTATACCTGGAATTCACAGTCATGTAGAACTTTATAAAAGACCTCATATTTACGCCATGAACTGTAACACTATCTGTATTTCAGGAATAAAATTTCAGCCTTGGGCCATTATCAAGTGCAGATTTCTGTGACTTTACGTTTTAAAAGCCACAAAAATCTGCGTTTGATAATGGGCTAAGGCCGAAATATCGATCGTGAAATAAAATGTTATAGTAACTGGCGTAAATATGATGTCTTTCATACACTCCAAGATATTGATATAAGAACACAGTGAATTCATTGTCCCAGGAAGGGGAAACTTTATTGACACATTCCTGGGGTCAGATACATCACATGATCACACTGACAGAACCACAGGCACATAGACACAGGCAACAGAGCATGCACAATGTCGGCACTAGTACAGTGTATATCCACCTTTCGCAGCAATGCAGGCAGCCATTCTCCCATGGAGACGATCGTAGAGATGCTGGATGTAGTCCTGTGGAACGGCTTGCCATGCCATTTCCACCTGGCGCCTCAGTTGGACCAGCGTTCGTGCTGCACGTGCAGACCGCTCAATGGGGGACAGATCCGGAGATCTTGCTGGCCAGGGTAGTTGACTTACACCTTCTAGAGCACGTTGGGTGGCACGGGATACATGCGGACGTGCATTGTCCTGTTGGAACAGCAAGTTCCCTTGCCGTTCTAGGAATGGTAGAACGATGGGTTCGATGACGGTTTGGATGTACCGTGCACTATTCAGTGTCCCCTCGACGATCACCAGAGGTGTACGGCCAGTGTAGGAGATCGCTCCCCACACCATGATGCCGGGTGTTGGCCCTGTGTGCCTCGGTCGTATGCAGTCCTGATCGTGGCGCTCACCTGCACGGCGCCAAACACGCATACGACCATCATTGGCACCAAGGCAGAAGCGACTCTCATCGCTGAAGACGACACGTCTCCATTCGTCCCTCCATTCACGCCTGTCGCGACACCACTGGAGGCGGGCTGCACGATGTTGAGGCGTGAGCGGAAGACGGCCTAACGGTGTGCGGGACCGTAGCCCAGCTTAATGGAGACGGTTGCGAATGGTCCTCGCCGATACCACAGGAGCAACAGTGTACCTAATTTGCTGGGAAGTGGCGGTGCGGTCCCCTACGGCACTGCGTAGGATCCTACGCTCTTGGCGTGCATCTGTGCGTCGCTGCGGTCCGGTCCCAGGTCGACGGGCACGTGCACCTTCCGCCGACCACTGGCGACCACATCTATGTACTGTGGAGACCTCACGCCCCACATGTTGAGCAATTCGGCGGTACGTCCACCCGGCCTCCCGCATGCCCACTATACGCCCTCGCTCAAAGTCCGTCAACTGCACATACGGTTCACGACCACGCTGTCGCGGCATGCTACCAGTGTTAAAGACTGCGATGGAGCTCCGTATGCCACGGCAAACTGGCTGACAAGGACGGCGGCGGTGCACAAATGCTGCGCATCTAGCGCCATTCGACGGCCAACACCGCGGTTCCTGGTGTGTCCGCTGTGCCGTGCGTGTGATCATTGCTTGTACAGTCCTCTCGCAGTGTCCGGAGCAAGTATGGTGGGTCTGACACACCGGTGTCAATGTGTTCTTTTTTCCATTTCCAGGAGTGTAATTACGAGATGGTTAAGTCAGCTAAGACTCTGTACCTACTCCATGTAATTACAATACAGCCAAGTGACTTATTTGATGTTAATGATGCTGCTGAAACATTTTTGTCGACGCGGAATTGCAAGATCACAAAGTGCAGTATCATCAAAGTGTTTCATAGTCACCCATTTCAGAGAAATATTAAAAATTCTTATTTTGAAATCGAAGACTGATAAAATATCAATGTAGTGAAAAGTGGAAAGACCATGAATGATACATCTAACATCATACTTCATCTGAAAGACCAGCCACATTTACTGATTCCTAATGAAAAGACCTGTCGACGGTTCTGCCTTTTCTGCGTCAACAGCAGTCAGAGTTCTGCAGTAAATGTCGGAACATCTGATCCCAAGAATGGAGTTGTGAAAGAATTGGAGACGAATACTGAAGGATTTTTCTTTAGTTTAATGTTGTTTTGTCTTATAGAGTATTCAAAAGATATGATAAAAGATTTTTGTTCACTACGGTTCCACTGTATAAATCATTGCTCCTGTGTTTTTTTACTTACACTATCACAAATGAAATGTAGTGCCACTGTCTCACTGGGGCCTGAAACGAAAACTTTCTTATTGCCACTTGGAACCTGTCACTCTCTTTTTCTGCACCAAGACCGTTCTTAATTAATTATTTATCTCTTAACTTCAGCAGCGTAAATATGTCATATGACAATACTTTCTCAGTTTTTTGGATGGAAGTAAGATATGTACAAAGAGAGATACTTCTTTTGTTCTCCTGATAAATGTGATATTCGGAACCTAGAAATCTTCGTATAATATCCTTTCAAAACCCTATCAATTCCATTGAAGTGAGACTCCAAATCCTTCGTCTCCCTCAACAGAATCCCAATATGATCGAGGCATTACAAAGTTTTTCCTTTCTTTAAAACTTTTGCAAAGAGGTATCTCCTTAGTTTCTTTTACTGCTGTTTTTATGTGCAGACTGAATAACATAGGGGAGAGATTACAGTCCTACCGTAGTCGCTTCGCTAACTAGTTCTTACCTCCTAAGCACTTCGACTCCTCGAACTACTTTCTGATTCTCGTGCAAGTCTTAGGGTAATTCGAATTCCCTCTACAGTAATGTAGCGGATTGGTGTTTTCCTGCTCGAAAACTGCAGAGATGAAATAGGAAAATCAGAAGGGAAGAAATAACTTGATTATCGTTTTGGGAAGTGTACTGCATTGTTCTAGCAACGCTTCAAAACAGCAAGAACTGTGATAAGAATAGTGGGTGTAAATAGTGCTCCGGATACTAAAAATATGGAAGAAAACTAGGCGCCACACGAATTCCAGTTTCGATTTAGCTTCTGTTCTCTTTCATAGCTTACCTATATCGCAAATAACATTAACAGAGAAGTTGTTCACATAACACACCATTGTTATTAACATTTGCATTTTCCATATCCAATAGTATATTCTTATATAATATGAACATAATAGCGGTCCTACACTAAGAAAGATTTTTTTCTTTTCTTTTTTAAAAAAAGATAGCGTTTCTAAGAAGCTTCGGTCACTTGGAACACCTTCTCGATAAGCACCTACTCGCTAACAAATTTGTGGATGGTAAGAAATATACTCTGAAGTGTCACTTTCTTGAGAATTCCATCACTCTAATAATCTATTAAGCTATCCTGAGCAGCTGTTACTCTTCAGTAGCGTAGGTAAAAAGCCATAATATACCGTAATGTGATGGTCTTTGTTCTCAGTGTATATAAATGGCGTATCTCACAGAATTACATGTCATACAACAGCGTGTCAGCCAATGTGCAATTTTCTGTCTTTCTAAACATGCGCAATCAATTCTCAGGCACGGAGCCGCGATTGGTGTTCTTTCTCACACAATATTCTTCATTTATATCTACATGTATACCCCGCAAGCTCCCTTAAGTTTGTAGGTAACAATATTCTAGTAGTTTTTCGCTTGTAGGACGTGCGAGTTACGTTCGCCAAGTATGTGATTTTGTCCCCTAAGAAATACAAATGGCTTTTATCAGCACCCTAATGAAATCCTTTTTAAGCTATGTAGGAAAAGACGGCTAGAATTAATTTTAGTCTTTTAGTTTCCCACGCCGTATTCAATGTTTATAACTCGCTAGAGAGTGCGTGAAAGAGGGAGAGGAAGAGAGAGGGAGAGACAAGCCTATTGCCATATCGTGTGAATAATGTGAACCTGAAAAAGACAAGCAATGGACTGTCGACACTAGTGAGTCTGCGAGTGAGTAGAAAAACTTAAAAGGGCTAGTTATTTTTCAGAATGAGCATCAGCGGTATAGGTACAGCTAATGAAAACTGCTCTATGCTTTAGCTACACAATACTAGCATATTTAGTAATTACCTGTCATTTCATGGCGAAGGAGGTGTTCCGTGTTTCATGGAAAAATGGAAAAATATTTGTGAACTTAAATAGACGAAAAAGAGCTTTGTTTTGAAATTTGGAGGATGACACAGCATCGATTATTGATAATAATTTAGGGTTATTGTAAGTAAAAAGCATACGATAGTTCGGTGGATACTGGAATACATTGAAAGGTATTTCAAGTACTCAACTTTTTCTCATTACCAAGATTCCAGACTGCTACATTCTTAAGAACTTCGCTAAAGCTTTTCAGTGAAGGAGACTAAGGCAATTCCCGGCTCATATACGTCGTTAATTTCACATCGGACCAAACTGCACTTACATAGGGACCGATTACGATTTATTAAAGAGAGAGGCGTAGCTCAACGTCTTCCACTCATATAACTGAAAATAACACATCAATTTCCAGAGGCCAGTGCGCTACATATAGCGACAGCAGTGACATTTACGTGGTAATTCTGGTTTGCCACCGTGTAACGTGTGAGAGGGAATATCATTCTTTTAAAAAATTATAATTTTTTCTTCAATCTGCGGATTGCAGCTAGGTACACTAATGCAATTTTAAATTAAAATGCTCTGAAACATTCATCTAAACTTAACCGATTATTGCGTTAATAACAGCAAACTCGCCTTATATACTTGTGGATACATGTATTTGCCACGATATACGGACGACTCATCTTTTATATATTTTCTCCGTAAAATGCTTCGTTCGCCTCACGGACGTAGACTGATAAACTTCACCTTTATACCTCTATATGGACTCTATTTCTCTGATTTTATCATCGCGGACTTTCCGCGAAGCGAGCTAATAAGTTGCTGACCCTTCTTCAAACGTGTGGTCTCGAGATTTTGAAAGGAGGCCCAAGCCACCCCCTGATACACAACGCTCTTCTAGTACAACGTGGCACTGGAGCTTGTTGATCTCTGTAACGCTCTGGCTTTTAGCCAAAAAATTAGACCTGACAAGACCAACTCTTCGTTGCTCCCTCACTATCTGTGCTATTGATTTAAGCTGATAACTGTTCCGGATTGATGAAGATTACTGAAGAATCAGTGGAAGTATTGTTTTGCAAGTCAGTTCCATCGTGAATCAGTTACATTTGCTTCATATTCTACCTGGTACCTGGATTTCTTACAACTAGTTTTAGGTGATCGTCTCCGTATACATCGCTAAGGAGAGTTGCTCGTAGGTGTTGCTGGGTTGTTACGGTTTTCATCGATTTTCTCCAGTAGTTTAATTCAAAAGTACTAAATTTCGCGCTCTTTTGATGCTTGAACAAGTCATCCATATTCAGTGAGCCTTCCTTGATTCCACTGCAGCCCTCTGCCGTCGCATCCTCCCGTTAGACAACAACGTCGCTCGCTCGAAAATCCGTCAATGTGTCTGTTCTCTGAGACGTTGTGAATGTCGTAGGCAAACAGTGCAAACTGAGCTTCGCAGGATTGTTGGTGCCGAATCCATGTTGATTGCTACACAGCAGCATTTAGTTCACCGAAGAGGGTAGACACTGATGAGCCAAAAACATTATGACTGCCTGCAAAATAGCATGTTTGTACGTCTTTGAAACGAAGTACATCAGTGCTTCAGTGTATTAGGGATCGCCGGGTAGTGATTCAGATGGGTTCCATAGGATGTACATCAGGCAAATTTGGGCGTCGTGACGTCAACGTTAGTTCACTATGATGCTCCTCAATCCACTGTAGCATGGTTCCGGCTCCAAGACACGGAGAATTATAGATCTGAAAGATGACATCGCCGTCGTGGAAGACATGAAGCATGAAGTGATGCAGGTTGTTCTCAGCTACTATTACCACAGGTCCCATACAAGAGCAGGGGAATGTGTCCTATCGTGTAATACTGCTCCCACCAGCCTAGACCGTGGCACGCTCCACTTTCGAGCCGCCGTTCACCTCTACGACGGCGTTTGTGGAGACGACCATCGACCTCCTGTACCAAAATATTACACCCAAAGAGCCGATTTGTTTCCACTGATCGACGGTCGAGTCCTGCTGGAAACATGCCTACCGTAATCGTGATTGACGTTGTTGTTGTGTCAACATGTGAACACGTAGGGGTTCAACAGTGTGCGATGAACGGTATGCTCCGGAACACGTGTGCATGCACCAGCATTTCTCTCTTTCGGCCGAGATGCCACAGATCACCATCTACCCTACTTTACAGAGGAGACAAACTGCCGAACCCCACATTCTATGAAGAGTCTTGGAGTACAACCATTTAACGCCTAATGGTAGTTTCATTGTCCTTCTACCTCTATCCGTAGTTGCTCACGGCAGCAACATGTAAACATTCGACCATCTTCACCATTTTCGAGATGCCCGTTCGCAGGCTATGCGTCATAATAACTGCCATTTATCAAAGTGGCTTACCTCAATGGATTTCCTTATTTCCGCCCATGTCTTCGCTAGGATGATATCCTGTCCGCGTCTGCTCGCTTGCGTACTTTTGTTGCCGAGTCACGTTCCGGGAACGCCATCACGAGGGATCCGACGTCACGGTGGGCAGTTATGTTTTGGCTTATCAGTATATTACCTCTGCATAATTGTTTACCAGGTAACCTTCAGGCATATAGCTCCATAATTACGAGTGCCTGACGATGATGCTTCTTGCAAAACAGGAACGAAATGCGCCATATTCCCATCGTTTGGCGCCATTCATTGCTGCAATGACTTGCGATTATCTGCTGCCTGTAGGAGAGCAGAGTGCGAATGTCTCTCCGCAGTTGATTGAGTAAGTAAATTTTCTATTTCGCAGTCACGCATCTCACTATTTTTCAGTGCAGCGTTCATATGAAGATTTAAAGGACGAACCAAGGCTATTCCTCGATGAATCAATTTCTAGAAACCAAAATCAGTACCAAGGCCTTCTATTTGGAATATTCCGTTTTTACTATTCTCTGAGGGGTTTAGCAAGTGATTTTTATCCTCATACAGTTCTTACGAAGGCCCAAAACTTGTTACTGTAATTACTCAGGTGCATTGGGTATAATTGTCTTTGAAATTCATCTGCCGTTTCTCACTTCTCCGTATGCTCACTTTAGTTTGGTTTGGCAACAGACTTTAACTTCGCTTACATCTGGTTTGCATAGCTGTTATTAGAACATCATTGGGATATTGACCAAATATTAAACTACTGTTTTCTCTCTCCTTACACTGTCCAGCAGTGCTCATCTGGATGTCCCCTTATGCCAGAATTCAGTGACTTACAGCATGAAAGAATAATTTAACCGCCGGCCGGGGTGGCCGAGCGGCTCTAGGCGCTACAGTCTGGAACCGCGTGACCGCTACGGTCGCAGGCTCGAATCCTGCCTCGGGCATGGATGTGTGTAATGTCGTTTGGTTAGTTAGGTTGAAGTAGTTCTAAGTTCTAGGGGACTGATGACCTCAGAATGTAAGTCCCATAGTGCTCATAGCCATTTGAACCATTTTTTTTTCGGCGGACTTTCTAAGAAGTTTTTCAATGAGCTTATTTTTCTCAGTTGCAGATGACTGTAGCAGAGATACGGAAAGTGTTCTGAAAATGACAGTCAAGACCTACTAAAATACAGCGGGTAATAACGAAATTGCGAAAACAGTTTCAACCAAGTATATTCTTTGTGAGACTACATATTCCTGTAAGCATAAATCGCAACTGCAACTTGATCTAAGATTCAGTTTTTTAGCAGGTCCTGTGTGAATTTCAGCGGTAGAAATCAAGTGACTGCGAACATTATTAGTCAAACACTAATAAGAGTTCGGTTTCGCAAACAGTGAACAAACAAAATGAAATTATGAAGTACAAATGCATTTGGACACCTGTTAGCGGATATTAATATGGGATGTGTTCACATTTTGCCACTCTGATGCCTTGACTCTGGTGGGGACATATTTAATGGGGTGTCTAAGTCTTTACGGAGGAATGGCAGCCCATTCCGTCTCAAGAGTCGAGATCAGAGAATAAAATGATGTACACTGGGATCTAGAGCGAAGTCGACATTCTTACTCATTCCAAAAGCCGTTGGATTCAGATAGTGTTTGTTCGCAGGCCAGTCCATTTCGCAACTATTACTATCATTATTGTTACTATTTTCATAATAATAATAAATATTATTATTATTGCCATTATTATTATAATTATCACTATTAGCGACAGCAACGGTAATAATACAAGATCTCCTAGTATTAAGTTTATTAGTTCATAAACAATATTATGTAATCACATTGTTACGATAGACAGTAAGTCATTTTAATACTATTTGTCATATTAAAACTGTTATTTCTTGGGAAACTGTGATGCAAAAGGGAACTCAAAGTGTAAAGCATGGTCGGATGTAAGCGAAGGCCTCATGGGCTTAAAAAGATCGGGTTAAATAAATAATGAACAGATTATGTTACAGGTATTGGTTGTGGATGAGAATGTCAACAATTGGAATAAAATCACAAATTGGAACTAAAACTTTTAAATAAAAAAGAAGATTCCTTCATGCCTCGTGTTGTTTTCAGGTACCTTTAACTATTTGTTTGATGCATAAGTTCGTAGAGATTTCGTTTTCCGTGTTCGGGGTGCTACGGGTTTGTTTATCGATCGTCGTTTGGTATTTGTAGTTCACTGTTGCTACTTTGGTTTACATATTGTAATTTTCTCATCTGTATAAAGTGAGCGGAGCTGTGGATGGTAGGAAATGGAGTGCAAAGAGGAGAAATCGGAACATTTCAAACACATTCTTCATTTTGAGTTCTATAGGGATTTGACAGCAGCGGAGAAGGACAAAACAATTACGTCGTCTACGAGGATAAAGCCATTGTACAGAGCGGACAGGAAAATGGTTTTCATCTTTTAAGGAGTGTCGTTTTGGCACTAAGGTCTCTCTAAATTCCCGGAAGACCTTCGAGGTTTAATGAAGATTGCTTAAAAGCATTAATCCACAATTATCCACGTCAGTGTACTAATGAAATGGCAAATGTGATTAACTCTGATCATCCGAACATAGTGCGACATTTGCATACAATGGAGAAGGTTAAAAAAATCAGGTGTATGGGTAACGGTTGCTCTAAGCCAAAATCATTAACATTAGACGCGTCTTTGCTTCCTCGTCATCATCTTTCTCATAATGAACACTGGCTATTCGTATCCTATATCGTTACTGATGATCAGGAATGTTGTCTTTAACCTAACATAAGGATAAGAAAAGAGTGGTTGAACGGAAACAAAGCAACCACTCCCCGTACAAAGACCTGGCAGAAAGGTGTCATTGTTGTACTAAGAACTGGTTCCCCGAGGTACAGCCATCATTGCTGACATTCATTGTCAGCTAGTGTGACGTGTTGCAGATCCTGTTCGATAACAACGACCAGGATGACCGCGTGAAATGATGCTACTCCATGATAACGTCCGCCCCCATTCTGCCAGACTGACAGAATGTAGTGTATAGTAGTTGGGTAGGGAAGTCATTCCGCACTCAACTTCTCACCAGACCTTGCTCTCTAGGCTTTTCACCTTTTGCGCTCTCTGTCGAAGAACCTTCCCAGACGAAAATGGGTTCCTAACGTGTCTCGATGATTCCTTCGCCTCAAAAACACGTCTTTTTTACAGTCATGGAATCTGAAAGTTAACCCAGTGTTGGCAGACTGTTGTAAATGGTGAAGGAATATATACTGTAGATGAGTAAATTCTTTGGTATGTATGTCTGTTATCTTTGTTGAACTTACGGAAAAACGCTACGAATTTATGCCCAACCTAATAGATTTCATTGCTGGAAGATTAACACATTATTAACATGTCATCTGCTGTCTGTCATCTTCTCCGTGGTTACCTACATCCGTAAGTTCACTCTTCTCAGATATTCCAAAAAAGGGATTCAGTTCCCCTTTTGGTTGGTCCCGGCGGAGGCTCGAGATCTCCCTCGGGCATGGGTGTGTGTGTTTGTCCTTAGGATAATTTTGGTTAAATAGCATGTAAGCTTAGGGACTGATGACCTTAGCAGTTAAGTCCCATAAGATTTCACACACATTTGAAAATTTTCAGTTCCCCTTTCCCATCTCTCCATGACTGTCTGTGGAGCATTTCTATAGTAAACACATACAGGGTGTTACAAAAAGGTACGGACAAACTTTCAGGAAACATTGCTCACACACAAATAAAGAAAAGAAATTCTTAATTACCATGTAAGAGCTCATTTCAGTTTCGTTCTTCCACCTACGCTCAATGGAGCACGTTATCATGATTTCATACTGGATACTCTACCTGTGCTGCTAGAACATGTGCCTTTACAAGTACGACACAACATGAGGTTCATCCACGATGGAGCTCCTGCACATTTCAGTCGAAGTGTTCGTACGCTTCTCAACAACAGATTCGGTGACCGATGGATTGATAGAGGCGGACCAATTCCATGTCCTCCACGCTCTCCTGACCTCAACCTTCTTGACTTTCATTTATGGGGGCATTTCAAAGCTCTTGTCTACGCAACCCCGGTGTCAAATGTAGAGAGTCTTCGTGCTCGTATTGTGGACGGCTGTGATACAATTCTCAAGGGCTGCATCAGCTCATCAGGGATTCCATGCGACGGAGGGAGGATGCTTGTATCCTCGCTAACGGAGGATATTTTGAACATTTCCTGTAACAGACTGTTTTTAGTCACGCTGGTACGTTCTGTTGCTGTGTGTTTCCATTCCATGATTAATGTTATTTGAAGAGAAGTAATAAAATGAGCTCTAACATGGAAAGTAAGCGTTTCCGTACACATGTCCAAATAACATGTTTTCCTTCTTTGTGTGTGAGGAATGTTTCCTGAAAGTTTTGGCGTACATTCTTTTAATACCATGTATACGAAGGTACTTCAATGTAAGTTATGCAGTAATATGTTAGGCAAAGTAACTTCCGTTGACTACTGTACTACACATCAGAGGCAGGCAGATACATGTAGATATTTCTCAACGCAGTCACATAGTAACTGTAAATAACATTCGGAACGTTCTACCGCCCCTTTAACTTATCGACGATATAAACAAACACCAGATGGATACCCCTTGGTACACAAGACAGGTCAGAACAGTGTTGCAGAAACAACGAAAAAAGCGTGAGTAACTTAAACGAAATTAATGTCTTCAAGAGTGATGACTTTTTCACAGAAGCTGGAAGTTTGGCGTAGACTTCAATGTGAGGTGATTGTAATAGATTTTACAACGAAACTTTATCGCGCACATGGCAGAAAATCCAAAGAGGTTCTGGTCATATGTAAAGTGCGCTAGTGGCAAGACACAATCAATGCCTTATCTAAGCGATATCAGTGGAAATACTAATGAAGACAGTGCCGAGAATGCTGAGTTACTAAACATAGCTTTCCGAAACTCCTTCACCAAAGAAGACGAAATAAGTATTCCAAAATTTGAGTCAAGAACAGCTGCCAACATGAGTGACTTAGTAGTAGATGTCCTCGGAGTAGTGAAGCAACTTAAATGACTTAGTAAAAGCAGGTATTCCGGTCCAGACTGTATAACAGCTAGGTTCCTTTCAGAGTATACTGATGCAATAGCTGCATACTTAACAATCAAACACAACCGCTCGCTCGATAGAAGATATGTACCTAAAGACTGGAAAGTTGCACAGGTCACCCCAGTATTCTAGAGACGTAGTAGGAGTAACCCGCTAAATTACAGGCCCGTATCATTGTCAACGTCAATATGCTACAGAATTGTTGAACATTTATTGTGTTGGAACCTTTTGAATTACCTCGAAGGGAACGGTCTTTTGTCACATAGTCAACACGGATTTAGATAACATTGTTCCTGTGAAACACAGCAACCACTTTGCTCAAATCAAGTTTACGGTGGTGGTGACAAGGGATTTCAAATTGACTCCGTATTTCTAGATTTCCTGAAGGCTTTTGACATTGTATCACACAAGCGGTTTGCAGGGAAATTGCGTGCTAATTGAATTATTGAATATTGTCTTACTTGTGTGACTAGATTTGTGATATCCCTTCAGAGAGGTCACAGTTCGTAGTAACTGAAAATAAAACATAAGTGATTTGTGACGCTCGGCAAGATAGTGTTATAGGCCCTCTGCTGTTCGTTATCTTCATAAACGATTTTGGAGACAATCTGACCACTCATCTTAGATTGTCTGCAGATGATGCTGTCGGTTATCGTCCACTAAACTCATCAGAAGATCAAATGAAACTGCAAAACCATATAGAAAAGATATCTGTATGATGCGAGAATTGGCAGTTGACCCTAAATAATGAAAAACATGAGGTCCTTATCATGAATGCTATAAGGAATCCGTTAAAGTTCGGTTACACGATGAATCATTCTATTCTATAGGCTGTAAATTCACTAATTACCATGCCAAATACTGTATCATTTCAGAGTCTCCCTCTCTCCTACTTCGTGAGTAAGGAAAATGCACTGCTTTTCTTCGCACCTTTACCTAGGAATTACAGTTACGAACAACTAAAATTCGAAAGAACGCACAGAATATGTTGAGGGGAAGACAAATGCTTTTTAGTATCTGTTTCATCAGTTGATTTACTGAATCAAAGGACAAGGTGTCGCGGAAACGTAGTTGTCGTTTTTCGAAATAATTTCGATGAAGAAAGTTCTTTTGTCGTTGAATCGTCTCTGACCAGGCGAAATTACAAACCTGTGTCAGAGACAGTGCTTCAAACTCCTCAGTTTCATTCGAAGGAAGATAGATTTTAACATTTCTCGGACAACACTGTCCTTAGAGGCGGACCACAAGCTCGGATTACGAAAGGGGTGTGAAAGAAGTAGGCTATGCTCTTTCCAAGGGCACTATCCGGGATTTGCATAGAGCGATTTAGATCAATCTCAGAGAAACTAAATCGTGGTGTCTGTACGAGGATTTGGACCATCGTCCTCCTTAACTTGAGTTCAGTGGGCAGACTACTTCGCCACTCCGCTTCGTTAACTCCATTCGAAGTTTTCCAGCAAGAATTTTCTTGGTATTAGAAATGGACATTGCTGATTGTATTTCTTTGGTTTCTCAGTCAGCAGTATAGGAATGAGATGCAATGTTAACTTGTTGGAGGACGCGGAATCTTTTTTATCAGGGCGAGGGCGTGAAGTTTCTTTGGAGGGAGGGGGGAGTACAGAAAGTGCAATCAACACCATCAGTCCTGACCACTCATACAGTGGGATGTCCCATGACGTACTGATTCATACGGTAGATCCCCCATTGCACAGGTCCCACTTTTCTTTTAGGTATCCTTCCGAGTTTCTCAGTATATGTCTTTCGACGTCGCTTCTGGATGCAATGTGTAACTGTACCATATCTGCCGAAGCCAAGTTCTGTGGTACACTGTCGGGTACTTTTGGGTTAATATTGTAAGTTTTTTTCGAGTGCACTTGCGTTTTCCTACAGTCGCTTTAAGTGAATGGATTGCTTCAGGTGTTTATGAATCGACAAGTTAGGTGTTACGGGGCACAGTAATCTATGTGTACGGTACGAAAAACGCGACGAGAGGAAAGGAAATTATTTAAGAATACAGATGGAGAGAATGTTTATAGCGTTATGAAACAAGCTTGAATTCTTTAAAAAATAAATTCTTTAACTTTAATTGAATCTGCTAATGATAATGTTCCTTGTTACAGAAAAAGAAAATAGGGACTGAAGCTTATGTCTTTACTATACTTAGGGTACTGTGAGTAATAAAGAAAGATTTATTACGACGAGATACTTTAATTCCGTCCTAGGCCTGAGGGCGATAAAGGTCGAAGCATTATCGGAAAGGTGTCGGCCATTTGCTGGTACCAGGTTCTGCTCTTCCAGTTATTAACATACCAACACAACGTTCGAACCTTCATTACCTAAGACTGACATAACTGATATGTCAAATGAGAAGTCGAATTTTACGAAACCTAAAGAAAACTTGTCTCTAATCCTTGTTCTGAATGTACCGACTACGCTGAAGTTTAGGCAGGAGGAATTGCTCACCTAATAATTGTTTGGAGTTGAACAACGTAACATTCGCAGTGGAGAAACAGTTCCAGTAGATGATGGGCAAAGGACGACAAAGTATGTTGCGGTAGATGGTTAAATCTGTTACCTGTAAAAGAGTTTTAAAATATTACTAAAATTTCTCTACTGCTGCTGCTACAGTATACGTTTCCTGTACCGTGCGGGAGTTACGCAGGAGTGGGCGTATTTTAGGGGAACTCATTCTCGTTAGTGAACAATTAAGGGCATTTCAAGGTACACTGGTTTTCCAGTGGTAGAATCTGCAGCTGGTGTTTCCTGTTGAAAACTGTTAAAAATTTCAGACTTTGTAATCACAGAATATTTCCACAGGGCATACCTAAAAGGAACGAGAGCGCGAACGAACATGTGTGGTCTAACGAGTTCGCAAACCGGTTAAAATGAACACGACCACACTGCATTGTGTACCACATTAACACAACAGCGCAGTATTTCAGCGACGGAACCCGTAAAGCATATGAAGGACAAAAGTGGAGTTTGATAAAGGCATTGCAGCTCCTGTCGTATAAAAACTGACTACGGCCGTGGGATGAGTCAATCCGACATGTAAAATGCGGTGCAAACTGCAGTACGTAGCAGTGTACTGTACACGTACTGAAAGTTTGATGTCATTGTATTTGCTTTCTAGCTCCTTACTTATTATGACAGACTCTTTAATATAAGTGATTTTCTTCGTAAAGGAAAAGTGTGCTTTTCCTAATGATGATTCATATAGGCTGGCTGAATTGGCTCCAGCAGTTTTTTTACATGTCTCCTTTTTTCCATCACTACACACAGTGGTGTTAGGGGTGTCATACGCCTCACTCATCTTCTCCTGGTACTGGATCATATTGTATGTGTACCAAGTGTGGTGGCAGTTACTCGAGGCATTCCAGAGCTCTACTAAAACATACATACATAAATTCAGTTATATTGTATATAGACTATAACACAAAATAAGACGCACCAGGAAGGAATTATCCCAATAGGATGGAAATCAGTAGATAAAATACACAAGACAGGCAAACAAATGATAACAGTTTCTGAAAAATTTGATGATTTCATCAAGAGAAAGAGCTTCAAAAATTGAACGAGTCAGTAACGCATTCGTCGACTTCAGGTTCGGCAAGGAATAGCTTTACAGAGATGTAGGGGTTTCTTCTGAGAGATATCCTGCCAAATTATGTCCAATTGGTGCAATAGAACGTCATAATCCCGAAGTTGTCCCTCCGCTGTCTAGTGCGCTTCCAGGCACGTCATCAGCCTGTAATCGCATTGACTGGAGTAGAAATGTTTGTAGTGATCAGTCCATCTTCGAAATGAGCCTCGATGACACCATGGGTAGCGGCCCGTTTCAGTAAGATAACGCTCGACTGCACCTGGCAAGAGTTTCTACAGCTTGTCTCCGTGCTTATCAAACCCTGCTTTTCCAAGCAAGGTCGTACCATCTCTCCCCAGCTGACTACGTTAGAGGATTATGGGCAGTGATTCCCAACCATCTTGTGATTTTGATGATTTCCCTCAGGAGAATATCCAACAACTCTGTAATCAACTGCAACCGAATAACTACTTGCTTAAGGACCAGAGGAGAGAAACACGTAACAGACCTCCCCAATTCGTGAAGCTGTTTCACTTGAATCAATCATTTAATTTTTCTGAAACTCCTTTAATTTCTTAGTCGTACATGTACATAGTGTCTTCCGATTTCCACCAAATTCAGATAATTCTTTTGTGGTTGGTTCTTTTATTTTGTTTTATTTTTCCTACATGTCTTGGAGAGTATACTGTTACGTCTTCCTTTGCCAACTTTGTGGTTCTTTAGTGGATACAGGAGCGAGGAAGAGATGCCTTTGATAAACAGATTATTCAGACATTATTCTATTCTGGACGTAATATAAAATCGTAAAAGGTACATAACTTGGTTGTGGAATTATAAACCGATACAAAAGATTTTTCAATCTGTCACTCTTCAGTATAATGTCTATCCAGAAGGTGTCGAGCCATGACCACTATGTATGTCTGTAAATGTTTGTCAAATGGCAGATACACAGAATGGGTTCACTGCGTGAATGTACACGCCGAGCTGGAGCTCTGGAGTCGGGATTCTTGCATCCCATTGGCAGCGGTGTAATCGTTTGTGGCAGCGCCCTCGTGCCGGGCTGGCGACTGTGGAAAACGCGGCGGTGCTCCTATTTTAATGGCCGAAAGTATAACGACCGATACCACATATAGTTCTAGCCATTAACTTGCGGAAACGTGACAGCGCAGTGCAAGAATGCCATAGCGTGATGTGCAAGCAAATGGTCATCAGTTCAGGACACCACTCCGAGTACCTAGGGGTAACACCATATGCATTATATAATGAAATATATCCTCAGTTAAGAATATGGACAATCACCAGCTGTATAATGGAATGACGTCAATGGTAATTTGTGCCGGAGTGGGACCTGCCAACGTCGAAGCCCAGTTTATTGTGCGGTGTAGCTCTCTGTATGTCTACTAAAGATAACCAATGCACAGTGCCAAGGGTCCATTTAACTCTTCTTTGTTAGACACAATTTCTTCTGATCTAGTTGTCCCAAAAATTCTGTATCTCTTTACGTCCAGTGCCATGCATTCGAAGATCAGGTGTGATGCAGTTTCTCCACTCCCGTCACCGATCCTACATCTAGGGTCTTTTTACGTCATACCAATTGTATGTAGATGTTTTCTGAAACCCCCATGGCCGGTCATCAGTCCAGGTATGAGTTTAATCTCTTTCCTGTTCAGTCCCAGGATTACAGAGTGTCTTTTAATACACGGCTTAGGCATCCTTGGCTTAGCATGTTTTTGTTTACAGACCTTGGGCCAATATTCTATGTGCTGTTTTCTAAGCCAGCTCCGTAGTTCTAGTTTGATCATAGCCTTGGTTACTGCAGGATAGGTTCTGGTCGAATGAATGGAGTCGTTGCCCCTGTCCAATCTGTCGTCTTTCCACAGATGCCCAAGTGGCCAGGGACTCAGGCTAGGTTTGACATAATGCTTCCCGCTAGCTCCACCAGGGACCTGTGGCATCCTGAAACGATCTTAGATCTCGTTGCAGAAGCTGGCAGTGATTTCAGGGCTGCCTGGGTGTCTGAATAGATGTAGATGATATGGTTCTTGTAGCACCTACGCAAATTCTCCTCCACACATATCCTGATTGCAGTAATTTCAGCTTGGAATAGTGAGGCCAGTTTTTCTAGAGAGATTATGCCCTCCATTCTTGACTGAACCCCATACACCCCTGCCCCAACGCCTTGTTCTAATTTCGAACCATCGATGAAGCAAACAGTGTCCCCCGTACAGTGTCGAACTGTTTTTTTTCACTGCTCCATGCTTCCAGTTGTTACACTCTAAGGCTTGTTGAAGCAGTTCGGAGATATTTTACAGTTGGCCGGCATTACCCCAGCCATTCCTATATTTAAACCACTCACAATCTTAGTGTGTCATTCTGCATATCCCAATGAGATCCAGTTTTTATCGGTTTTAAGTCTGTATGCATCAGCTGTTGCTCCATCTTGACCCAAAGGTGTAGTGAAGGCATGTCCAGCATGGCTTCCATCTCAGCGGTTGGTGTGCTGCTAATTCCGCCTGTTATGGCATAGCAGGGCAGTGTATGTCTCTCAGCAAGCTCTTTAGCTGCGACCCAAAGTTCTACCTTCTTGCACCACACTATGGCCCCATAGGAAATCCTAGATCTAACCACCGCGGCGTATATCCAGTGCATACCAATGGAGCTTAGGCCTCAGTTTTTACCATAAGCCTTTTGGTACTGCCTATAGTACCTTTCACCTTGTGACAGATGCTCTTAATGTGAGGGGTTCATGTTAGTTTCTAATCTCAGGCTAACACTAGGTATTTCACTATCCCCTTCACAGGTAGAGTTCCATTCCAGGATTTGCGTCATCGTGAATGACACCACGCTAGTCTTCTTAGGATTAACCCTTAGATCCTGTTAAATGTACCAGTCTTGCTCAATACCATATTTCTAACTGTGTCAGTAAATCTGCCAAGTACTACTTCGACAAGATCATCAGCATATCCTTGGCAAAAGCATTTTCTGGAATTTAGTCCCTCAATGAGTTCGTTCACCACTAAATTCCCTAATTAAGGGGACAGAAGTATTCCTTGTGGGCAACCTCTAGTGGTGTTAAGAACCATCTTTTCATTCATCATGGTAGCCTCTACCTTCCTTCTACTAAGCATGCCCCAAGTCCACTTCCATATAGTGGTCCCTAGATGAAACACCTCTGCTGCCAACACCATGGAATCGAAGGTCATGTAGCTGAAGGCCCCCTTGATTTCCAGGAAGATGCTGAGGGCTATTTCTTGAAAGTGAAGTGCTTTCTCCACCCTCTCATCGAGTTGATGCAGAGCTGTTACACGTGATTTAACTATCTGATATGCATGTTGGTTTGAATGTACAGAGGTCCTTATTAGCCTCCTCTCCCCAAAATACACTTTAACCAGTTTTTTTCAATGTTTTAATAACGAAGGAGGACAGACTTACTAGTCTCATATCCTTGGCCATGGTACGATCAATTATCCCTGGGTTTGGAATGAAGATAACCTTCACCGCTCTCCAAGCATTGGGAACTATTCCTACTGCTTGGCAAGCCCTGAATAACTTGAGTAGGACTCTTATGAGGTTCTTTCCTGCCTGTTGGCAGAAGAGCTGGAAAGATTCCGTCTGGGCCAAGTGGCTTCAACGGCATGAATGTTCCCACCGCCCATAGGATTTTACTGAAGTTCACGCACACCTTGGCTCATACTCAGTTCTCTCTTACAGTGCCTGAGAACCATTGTCTATCTGGGATCACATTGTGGTCTGTGTTATCCGCCAGAGTATATTGAGGAAAGTTACTATTGAGAGGCAGTTCCTGCATCTCATGTGCTGTCTTTGTGTATTATGCGTACCCCTTCCTCAACGTACCTCCTGGATGGGTTGGACTCCAGTGAGGATTCTGTGAAGTCGGGCTTGAGCAGGCATGATCTCCACTTCCTCACAGAATGGCTTCCAGGATGCTTCCTTCAATTGTCTTATTGCAAAGTTGTAGTAGACAACAGCCTCACGATGTTTCGCCCATTGTCCTTCACGTCCCGCAAGGTTAAACAGTCTTCTTACCTGTTTTCTTTGCATTTTGAAGTTAATGTTCCAACAAGGCACACTCCAGTTTGTGAACTTCTTTGTGATTGTGCAGTTGTCCTGGTATGAGGTCACTATGGCAAAAGTAACAGCCTCTGCTACTTCCTCAAACTCTACTGGATTCCTTATCGAGGTTTAAATTTACGATAAGCTTAAGATTCCTTCCTATGTGTTTCCTTGTCTGTTTCCCTGGGATTCCTATAGGTCATGGTCTGTCTTATTTCCATTTCACCCTTGAATTTAATGTACATGTTGTCCGATGAGGCTGGCTCTAACGCCACATGCCATTCGTGGACGTAGCTGCCCATCATCATGGAACCAAAGGTTATGTCAGTTACTGCTTCCCATCTGGTATTCCTGACTGTCGGCTCATTGCCCCTATTCAGGATCTCCAAGTTGTTAGCCAACCGAAATTCAAGAAGTACTCACCTCTATTGTTGGTGTCCTTGGTGCCCCACACTACGTTGTGGGCATTGGCCTCACATTTAATCAGCAGTTGGTCACCTGGCTGATGCCAAGCGTCTATCAATCTCGTCATTCCAAAGGAGGAGGAGAGCTATCTTCGTAAGGAAGGTATACTGAGGCCAAAGCAATTTCTCTTGTGATATCTTCCTCACATTGCTGCATTGTGATGGTCACTAGGTCCCTAGAACAGAAATTCATCAATGGCATGGAAGAAATTTGATTTATTACATAGATGCATCCTCTGGATTTTCTTATATTTCTAGCATATGTCAGCTTACCTCCAGTTACACCGAAGCCTGATATGCCCCCTTTATATAACTCAGGCTCTTTTATCAGGTCGAAGTCCACTTTCTGTCTCCCCAGGCAGTGGCTCAGGGCAGCAGTGGCCCCTTGACTGCACTGACGATTAATATGCAGTATCTCTAGTCTCCATCTTGCTGCCATCATTGCCTTTGAAGTCTTTGTTAACCCAGACGGTGACCTGCGAGAACCCTGAAAAGAATTTCAGGTTTTGCTCACACATCGCCTTCAGGGACTTCTCTCTAAGCTCCACCACCAGTGTTCGTCTTTCCAGTACAACCTTCTGGTTGATTATTCTCAAGCCCTCTGAGGAGACTTTTGGGTTATAGACCCCTATTTTCTCGGATAGAGTCTTTGTGGAGATATCATTAAGGATATTTGGTACCCAAATTAATATCATTGCGGTCTGAAGAAGCTAAGCTGCCATCTTGACCAGGAGCTTCACATTCTCCCACAGGGACAACAAGGGCACCTATTCCTTAAGCCATTCCACCGTGTGCACCCTCTCACAGACAAAAATGAGGGCGCCATGATCTAGATAGACTTCCATGAAGTTGGGTCCTGTACCAGCGTCCTCCCCAATCTTTCCAAAGAGGTTCATCTTTGTAAGTTCCTCCAGCTGCGAGGTGATGGCTACCACTGGTTAGCCTTCGTGGATAACTGACACCTTAAAAACCGAGACTGCAGTACTACGCGTCTATTTAAGCTTCGGCTTTTCCTGGGCTCGCTTATCCTGGGAGAAGGCAGTCTTATATTCCTCCCTTATTCTCTTCCTGCCCGTCTTTAACGTTTTGAGGGTCCGTATATCCCCTTCAACTGGTGGTCGTGGTATCAAGCACTATTAATTCCCTCCACTCGTGTTTCGGAACCATTCATTCCCATCCTTTGCTCTCTGTTCGCTGAGGAGTTTCCCCCTCTGGGCCCCAGGCGAGCTTTCATCTTTATCTGGTCCTACTTCTCAGTTACATTTCCCTCCTCTGGCTCGGTGGTTGAGTGTCTGACGTTTCAGTTTGCCCCTCAGTTAGTTTTAATTTATTTCCTTTCGTTATGTCTATATTGGTCCTACAAGATTTGGGGATCTACACTGTCAACACCACAAATACCCTGCGCAGTGCAAGCCTACTTACTCAGGGAGGTCGCCGAGTATCCCTGAGGCTATGTTTGCGACAAATCGTCCAACGTGCCACGCACCCCTCAGCACGGATCACATCACATCTTGGGTTGGGAAACGGAACTGGGCACGGACTAGGAGTGGATAAGGAAGACAAGACGTTGTGGGACACTCTGGTCGAATGAATGGACTGATTCATCAGCTGAAGCTTTTCCAGCAGTAGGTCCCCTGCCTTCGGCACAGCCCTCAGCTTTACGCGTATACACAAGCCTCTCCACCTGCGTGGACAGTGCTTCGTCAAGACGGTGTCTACCGGATGCGGTCGTGATACCATAAGGTTACATGAGCACGACTGACAGCCAGACACAAACTTCCGTATGTCGTCCACCATTTCTCTACAAGCTACACTCGTACATTCATTTTGTATATTCACTTACAGGGGAGACATTGATACTGAGAGCCGTGTACGTAGTGTCGACGGATAAATAGGATATAGCAATGACTGTATTGTTCAGAAGTATGGTGCGATGTTCCTGTATCGCGAAAATGATTATGCATCACTAAATCCCGAAATTCGATCTTCGCCGATGATGTAGAGCGTATATTATTACCACCAACGTTCAAATCGTGCAATGATCACCATTCAAAGATAAGGGAAATTGGAGCTCTTACTGAGGCGTTCAGACAGTAGTTTTTTCCTTTGTGCGATCAGCGAGTGGAAGACATGGGGAGGGGGGGGGGGAGGAGAGAATATGACTTAGGCGCGAATTGTGCCCTCCGCCACACACCGCTTGGTGGCTCGCGGAGTATATATGTATATATGTAGTTATCATGAAACATGCTGAAGTGTTCCGGTAATATATCCTTATTCATGACAAACCGGTGAGGTCTATGCAGCGTCGATCATAATAGTGATATCTTCGATTTCCTTACGAGTGTGCAAACATTGCATCTTAATAGAGTCGGGAAGCAGTTACGAGGCTCGCAAGCGTCTCTCAACTGGGTCGCTCGCTCCAAGACGAGATTTGTAGAGCGTGGGGGAGGGGGGAAGTGTCAGCAGACAGTGTCTGACAGCCAGGGCCGGGGGCTGTATTATCTGGAAGGCGGCCTGTCGTTTGCGGTGACGGGCTCTTCACAGGATGCCCCGGGCAGAACCTCATCTAGCCGCTGCCTCTGCCAGCGCACCACCAGCAACTTCCTGTACCACGAGTTCGATAACTATGACGACAGATTACGTTGTGCCAGGGTGAGCAAACAGTGGCGGGCAGAAATGACCTAAAATAATAGTGTAAGTGCAGATATCTAAATCATCAATTCATAGAGCAAAATCTCTTGCGTTTCATTTCCGTTACGCTCGAATCAATACTATCACAGTTACATGCTGTCCTCTTTGTCATGGCTAGAATGCTTACGTGTGAACGATAAGATTTCATTTCTGATTATTTCGAAATATCACCTGCTATCTAAATAAAGAAATTGAGTCTCGTAAGACGCAGCATCCATTTTATGACGTGGAGAGAGGCCCAACAGCGGCAATGGAGGGGAACAAGTCCCAGTCACCCTTATTCATAGCCCATCTGCTAGGGCGCCCAGTAGAGTGAGGCTGTGGCAGTGACAGAAAGATCGGAAAGTGGTCATTACCACACAGGTCGTCATGCACTCTCCATTGGACAGAAGGAAACAGGCTATGGTTGCAGATCGAAAGGTCGATGGCAGAGTACGTGCCATGCGCCACGCTGAAGTGAGTGACGGCACCATCATTTATAATGGAAACATCGAGCTGTGCCAATAAACGCTCAATTCTGGCGCCTCGACCTGTTACCACTGACCCACCCCACAGAGGATTATGGGCGTTGAAGTCGCCCACTAACAGGAAAGGTGGCGGCAACTGCGCTATCAGTTACACGCTGCCCTCTTTGGCTAGAATGCTCACGTGTGAACGGTAAGATTTCATTGCTGATTATTTCGAAATATCAACTGGTCCCTAAATATAGAAATTGAGTCCCGTAAGACACAGCATCCATTTTATGACGTGGACGGTCCCGGATATCGAAACGAGGTTTTCCACAAATGATAGTACACTAAGGGGAACGTACTTTTTTATGTAATACAGAATATTAGCTATTGTCCGGTGACGGCATTCAGGGGAATAAGATATTTTTAACAGAACAATATTCTTTCTGTAACGCCATCCAAAAACGCTTAAAAGACGAGTACGGCGACATAATGCTAGGAACTTTGATGTTGAAATTCTTCACAAAATAACACGGGGGACGATCAGAACCATAAAATCATGTTGGGCGATATCGCCTATTGTATCTTAAACATGGTCATGTGTGGCTACGTCGTTGTACCAAGCCCTGTCCGCTCTGCAGAACTAACAGGAAGTATGTTGCCCATCGACAGCCCATTACTGCTTCAATATTTCTTGCGTTCACACATTTACACCATTAAGGAGAAAATAAACACGGTACGTTTATGCGTCGAATGCCGAAGATTCGAAGATACGTTGTTGAAATAGTAATGAAAAACTGTCTTCCGGAACTGTAATTGTTTCCACAGAAACGTGGAAACGCATATCTCAAATAGTTTTCCTAAGTCACAGCTAATGCGACAGAGGTTGGCATAAGTCGTCGTTCCTTATACATTCATCGGAGCTGAACCCGTAGCTATGTTGTGTAGGAAATAAGACTTTATATTAGTAGCGTAGGACTATCTTGGTGTGTATAACGGCGGAGCATGGCATGAGAGATCTGCTTGGCGTTAACAGCAGAATCGGGCCGCGTTGCTTTCCAGATTTATTGCATATATGGGGTAGTAAAGATCGTAGACGATGAAAGGTGCTAAACCGCAAAAATAATTGTGTTGAAGATGAAACTCCCAGTAGGCTTTTGATACCATTTCCTGCTAACGCCTTCTTACCACGCCTGTGCAATATCGTCTTAATAGTTAATACCGTAATTATTTCCTGTCAGAAAAGTCACAGTTCGCACTAATTAACAGCAAGTCTTCTAGTGAAACGGAGCATGTATCTGGTATTCTCCTAGGTAGTGTTACAGGCCCTCAACTGTTCTTTACATATAAACGATTTAGAAGACAATCTGAGCAGCACTCAGAGAGTGTTTTCAGATCATGCTGCTATTTACCGTCTAGTGAAGTTTTCAGACGATCAGAACGAATTCCATCATGATATAGAGAAGATATTCCCTTACGGTTCGAAAAGTGACACTTTGCTCTAAACAATAGGATGTTCCGAAACCCCCAGAGGAGAAGCGGAGAGTGTTGAATCTAGAGCATACTATACTCAGGAACACATGATAGTTTTTCGTAGGCATTTCTGTCTATGGAATGATTTAAAAATCACATGAAGGAATGCACACTAGAGAGTCCCATAAAAAGTTACTGCAGTTTTTGTTGTTGTTACTCATGAGGTTACGTTTGGTGCAGAATTTGTAAACTTTTCCAGTTTTACGCATTTAAGTACTGTGTAATAAGCTGGTAGTTTAGCCATAGCTTGTCGTCTATGCACCATGTTGTATCTTGAAACGGACCAAAGTTTTTTACGATGGAACACGTGATACGTGCAAATGAACAGTCTCTCTTTAATGTCTTTACAATTTTACCTGTCACGAAAACGGAAATTTGTGTTAGTTTCTGATAGCTTCAACTACAAAATGTAATTGACTTGTAATCATTTTAGATAATATTTCCACTTGGTTTGATTTCACTTACTAATTATTAGCGTGTAGCAGAGTAATAATTTAATATGTAACGTACTACATACTGTACTGGCAATATTTCTTCGATTGAAACCCTTTTAAATTAATGTGACTACTTGCTCCCAGGTATATTACCATATAATACCTAGCAACTAGTTCTTACACTTGGAATAACCATTTTCCGTAGTAATTTTAGTGATTTCAGAAAAAGGTTGCAGCACATAAAAAGTGAATACCATAATTTAAAAATGGAATAAAATAGTACATTATACTTCTGTTACAGAGAGATGGTTACTGAAAAAATTATTATGTTGCAACCTTATCCACTTCTACTAAATATTTTAAATTCCTATTGAACTCTAACCGACATGAATATAGATATTGTACATTCAAACAGTATCCAAGGGATTACAATTGTGAATCCTTCTAAACTGGGCTCATCATACAGAATAATGTTGCGTGGAAAGTAAGCGAAACACTGCATTCTATTGCAGGAACACTTAGAAGCGCAACAAATCTATTAAATAAATTGCCCCTACTACATTTCTCCGTCTTATTGAGTACTGTTGTGCGTTATAGGATCCTTGTCAGAGAGGACTGACAGAAGACAGCGAATAGTTCAAAGAAGTGCAGCTCGTTTAGTATTATAACGGAGTTGGGAAGGAAATGTCCAGTTATGATAAGCGAGTTGGAGTGGAAATTACTCAAACTCGTTTTTCGTTGTTGACAGATCTCCCCACTTATTTTCAACCACGACGTTTATAATTGAAATGTAAATATATTTTTTACTCCCTCCTACGTAGGGAGGAACCATTACCATATAAAACAACACAAATGCTACATCTCATGGCATGAGGTAGGATTTCACTTTTACCAACTGCTGTTCAAGTGTGGAAAGGGCAAGAAGTATTCTGAATGTGGTTCCATGCATTCTCTGCCAAATACCCCAGTGTAAATTATAGCAGAATTAGATGTGCCTTGGTCTCCCACTACAATTTTTATCCAACCACACAAACACACACACACACACACACACACACACACACACCCTTCCACTAGCATATCAACGAATAGTTGGTGCCTCAGTACGTCTCTTATTTCTCAATTCCTGCTTTTAGTCAAGTTTTGCTTCCAATTTCTTTTTCCCAAAATGCGACTCAGTAACTTCCATTTAGTTATCCCATGTCTTCCGTGTTTCACTTCCATACGAGGTTACACTCTTGACAAATAACTTCGGAATAAGGTTACTAACGTTTAAATTTGTATTCATTGATAACAAATTTATCTTTTTCAGAAATGCTTTCCTTCCTATGGCAGCCTGTGTTTCACCTTCACTCAACTTCGTATGTCATCAGTTATTTGTCTGTCTAAATAGCAAAACACTTCGGTGGCTTTATTCTCATTTCCTAATGTCTTTCCTTCGGCATCGCCTGATTTAACTCGACTGCATTTCATTACTCTTGATTTACTGCTGTTGATATCGATCTTAGAACCTCTTTTCAACGCACTATCCAATCCATGTAACTGCTCTAGCAAGTCCCATGCCGTCTCTGATAGAATTACAACGTCAGCTATACACATCAACGTTTTTATTTCCTCTCCCTCATCTTTAATTCACGTCATTAATTTCGTCTTGATTTACGTTACTGCCTGTTCACTGTTCACATTCAGCAACATGAAGGAAAGGTTGCAAGGCTGTCCTACTTCTTTCACAACCACTGCTTCACCCCCACACCATTCTAGTCATGAAACTGCAATGTGCTTTTTGTAAAGTTTATTTTTAACCGCTTCTACCTGCAGAATTTAAAATAGTGTATTCCTTGCAACAATATGAAATCTTTTGTCAAAATACAAGAATTTTTACGGTAGGTTTGCCTTTTCCACTCTATCTTCTGAGATTAGTCGTAATTAATAAAGCATTCTTTTAGCGAGTGACTTTATATTACAGGAACTTGTGAAACAGCATTTCAACCATCAGATTTACGAATTATTCTTTATTATTTACTGGGTTCGATCGTAGTGGCTACCATCCCAGAAAGAGAAAACAATACATCACATGGGTAAGCAGTTCATACTTTCTTTAGATGAATGGGAAATTCTCAATGTTAGAAGATGTTTACATACCCATGCGTGATACAACATGGCTGTTAACAGCATAAAGTTTGATTCACAATAACACACAATCAAGCATGAAAGTAACTGCGTTAGGTCTGATCTCACTACGCGATTATGAGGTATTGTGAGGCCGGTTTTGCGCATTTTTTGGGTCAAGGATATCACGTATCGTTACGTAAAAATCTTCTAACTCTGAGGATAGTCGTTAAGTAAAGGAAGGATATATTGCTTATCCATCTCATGCAATGCTTTTTCTTCCTGTGATAGTGATCGCTATGACCGAAATCGGTACACAAGAAAGAATAATTCGTACAGCTGATGTATGAAATGAGATTCTTCAAATAATTGAATGAAATAATAGCGCATTCCCTAATCAGATTCTAGAGACAAGGTGTAGCAAATATACAGTGTGATTATAATCAACCTTTCAAACCGCTGTAAACACCACTGGTCAGAATGACGTCAAATTGCAGCGTAATATTATCGGAGGAGGGGGAAAACGTACGGCAGAAGAAAAATAAGTAGTTACTAAATGTAGCGATAGATGGTGCTGTAAGCATCGTAATTTACTAGTGATCGACTACAAATGACAAATGCATAATACATCAATGCCCTTTTGACTTTCAACACACTTTACTGCTCATTGTACATGAGTGTACAGCTGTGTTATTGTTAGTTACGTAATCCCATCCACCACAGCAGGATCATATCACATAGGATGGAAAAAACGGTTTTTAATAGTCCTGAGGCCAAAAAACGCATAAAAAGCATCACTCACATCGGTTTTTTATTCGTCCTGAGTCAAAAACCGCATAAAGGAATTAATCAAAATCAAATCGGATTATTAATTTACGTGTGACTGGCGCAAAACATGTTCAACATGCTGTCCACCGTTTTCTGCAACAAGCCGAAATCGAGAAACAGCATGTTCCACAACTGATCGAAATGTTCCAGGGTAAAGTTCAGAATGGGTTGCGCTATGCATGCCTTCAGTGTGGCTAAGTTTGTAGTCGGAACACTGAACACGAAGTCATTCAGATAGCCGCACAGCCAGAAGTTAAACGGATTAATATCATGTGATCGGGACGGCCAAGCTGAGGGAAATGGCGGCTGATGGTTGTAGCATTTCCGAAATGGCGCTTTAGCAGCTGCTTAACTGGATTTACAATGTGCGGAGATGCGCCATCTTGCATAAAAATGATCCCATTGGAGAGACGGAATAACGCGGTCTCGCAAAAGACACTCATAGCGCTTTATAGTGAGGGTACAGATAACAGGACCGGAAGTACCTGTCGATTCCAAAAAATATGGCCCTATGATAAATGGTGCCGTAAGCCCGCACCACATAGTGACATTTTCAGGATGAAGTGTTACTGGTTGATTTGCGTGTGAATTTTCCGTTGGCCGTATTCGACAATTGTGTGTATTGACATATCGTGTCAGACAGAAGTAGGCTTCGTCTTTCCACAAAATCTTCCACGGCCAATCATGGTCCACTCCCGTGTTAGCAAGACATTCTTAAGCAAAGGTGTCTCTTGCTGGCTGGTTACCAGGAAGCAACTCGTGCACATTGATAATTTTTAATGGACAGCAAAGAAGGATGTTTCGTAGGACTTTACGCACCGTGTTCACGGGTATGTCCTATGCTCAGGCTATTCTCTGTGATCTACACGTTTGCACACCACCTCTCGTGTCTCCCTGCATTTCTGTGGCCACAGTTCGTTTCCTCCCTCTACCAGGTTGCACACCAAAACATCCAGAGAACCAGTCTTTTCGAATTTCCGAATCATTTTCTTCTGACCCATGGCAGTCATTGGACAAACGCCTTTTTCCAAACGCTTCAAAGTCGTGCATTGAGACAGTTATGGCGAACGTCGTACACGCTAAAGGAGGAAGAGCCGTGTATCCGGCGTGTTTATACCAACTTCAAAGGGTCGTGCGCATGACGGGTGTTTTCATTTACGTATTTTGACACATAAAGCAACATCTATTGATCAATTTTCGCACAATTTTTTTCTTGTACCATACGTTTTCCCCCCTCTCCGATAATATCCCGTTGCATTTTGACGTCATTCTGACCAATGGAGTTGTTTCTACAGTGTTTTGAAAGTCAAACTTCAATTAAAATTACCATGTACTTTAGAAGACACGAAAGTGGGAGGTTTTCTTGAAATATACACAAGACAAAAATCAAATAAACTTATTTCTCAAGTGTTAGATCCGTAACGAATAGGAAGAACAGATGAAATAAAACGACTACAAGGAAGAACTTAATTTGAGTCGCTCTGGAGCATCAGGAATATAACAAAAGTGTCTGTGTTGTCAGGCTGTATGTGGTTTAACTGAGTGTCCGGAGTGCTGACCGCAACTGTGTAGTTGGTGACGGTTTCTCTTCAGCGGCACACAATTTCTCAGAGCAGTCATTGTTATGTAAACTTCTTAGAATAGGTTAGAAAACATGAAGTTCCTGTCTTCCACAGTTGAGATAACTTATGATTTCTTTGCGAATATGCATCAAAAGTAAAGATTATGCTTGCATTCCGGTAAAAGAAGTTCGATGGTAAGTGTTCTGTTAAATACTGTATCCTGACAACACGGCTTCGTGACGACTGCACGTATTTCTTACTTGCGACCTTTAACATATTGGCCTCTTCAGTTGTGAATTACTGACGCTTTTACAACTGTCGTCCCCAGAGGATTTTCACCTGCGGATGACTTATTTCCACAAACACTCGCCTTTATCAGTTTTCCCGATTTCGGCAGCTGGGCGTGCTACTCGAATTCCCGTATAGTCAAGGGGGACACTACGGTTTGTAGGGGAGCGAGCAGGGTACGACGATGGTGTTCGTCTCACAGATGGGTTCCAGTCAGTCGCACTGCCTGAAGAGCACTAAACCATATTATTTTTATCTAGCTGCGTAATAGTCTCTGGACGCTTATTTTATCTTTACGGTAGCATACAACGTGTCCAGGGAGGTCACAATGGAAAATAGCCATCTTGTTGTCCTGGGTATTCCTAAATTTGTTTTTACTGAGGCACGACGGTCGAGTTTAAAATAAAATCGGTATTGTCTTTGTCGTCGGAAGCCTGTAATGTTGTCCGATGGTAGCAGCATTAAATACGCTCTGAATTAATGGTCGAATAACCTTCATGAAATTAATAGTGCTACCTTCTCTGGCTTGGTTTGACTGTCGATGTTGCCACGTCTTGCCGCCTTCGTTTGATGTTTAGTGATTGTTTGCTGGTGATGCCATCGGTACGAAATTCGGCTGTCAAAGGTCTATAGATGAGAATTTTCTCTTGCGAATTGCCTCAACGGACTAGAGACCACTAGATGACATCTTCCGTTGTGGGGACACCCCTTAACGTTAATTTCTCACTGTAGTTTTTACCAACTCTTGGATTTTCGTACTCGTTCTCAAGGGCCTTCTGAGCTGTGCAGCCGCCCCTTGTCACGGTCCGTGCGGCTCCAGCCGTCTGAGATTCGGGTCCTCCCCCGGGCATGGGTGTGTGTATTGTCCATAGTGTAAGTTTAAGTTAGATTAAGCAGTGTGCAGGCTTAGGGAACGATGTCTTAAGCACTTTGGTCTCATAAGACTTTACCATTTTTTTTTTTTGAGCTGTGCCCTCTTATAAAATATTGTTAAGACCCATCATGTGATTCCACCTACTGTATTCAGCGATGGTGCTAAATCCCTTTAGCCATTGTGTCGAATGCCGACCAGCTTCTATCGACAACACAGTGGCCAGCACACTGTATTCGCATTCGGATGAACAGCAGTTTTCCGATGCTTCCCTAGATTTCTTCCCCATCCTTGAAATATTCCGAGCTTATGTTCCATCAACGTCCAGACAACATTGACGTTTAGTGACGTCGATGTTGACAAGACGCTAGCTGGCCGTGGTGGCTGAGCGGTTCTAGGCGCTACAGTCTAGGACCGCACGGCCGCTACGGTCGCAGGTTCTAATCCTGCCTCGGGCATGGGTGTGTGTTATGTCCTTAGGTTAGTTAGGTTTAAGTAATTCTAACTTCTATGGGACTGATGACCTCAGAAGATAAGTCCCACAGTGCTCAGAGCCATTTGAACCAGTTTTGGACTAAACGCTAAGTTCTATTCTTCCTTCCTTCCCTTTAAATACACTGTTAAATTGTGTTTACGAACATCATTTCATTTACTGCTTATTTGTGTTTTAAAAACCGGACGTAAATTTTACGCTTCTTATCATATAATAACACATTTTTTCTATACTACAAGCAAATATAAATTTTTAACAAAGATCAGTGAAAATGATAAGAATAATAAAATGAAATCATATTTTCCAGCGACACGTTAAGTCTCAGCTTTATCTGTGACAATAGATGCAGGCCGAAGCAATGATTTAAAATTAGTACCAAGGCGGAGACTCAAACCCAGGTACCCTGCCCGCTAGGCAGGTGCACCAACTACTGCAGCTAATACAGCTGCACGGGTTACCCGAGCACGTCGCCTTCTCTAATACCAACTCTAATATTTGCCCCAGTCCATCGCGAAGTTCCCCGCCATAACTCGTATCAATAATGCAGAGGCTCTCCTCCATTAGATTGGCATTTTAGCATTGATCGAAATGGGGATGATCATGCCTTACCTAAGGCTAGGAGGTATGTTAATCAATTGAAATCATATTTTACCGAGACGTACTAAGCCTCAAATTTATCAGTCCTAATAATTACAGATTGAAGCTAGAAATTTAAATTTGACTCAGGGTATATTCATTATATTAGATGGGGAAGCTGAGAATATGTCTTGAGAAAATATTGTTTAATTTGATTAACATATCATCTTCATTTGAAGTAAATGCTGGATTATCCCCATGTTAGGTAGTGCTGATGTGCTACGCGAGTGTGAGAGAGCCTTTAAAATAATGGCATCGTTATTACTTCTTCGATGTACAAGTTGAACACTAGGAGCCCAAGACTACATACTCTTCTGACACCCTTTTCGATTGGAGCACTTCGTTCTTGGTCTTTTGGACTTATTGTTCCCTCTTCATTCTTGCATATACTGTACAGGGTGAGTCACCTAACATTACCGCTGGATATATTTCGTAAACCACATCAAATACTGACGAATCGATTCCACAGACCGAACGTGAGGAGAGGGGCTACTGTAATTGGTTAATACAAACCATACAAATATGCACGGAAGTATGTTTTTTAACACAAACCTACGTTTTTTTAAAATGGAAACGCGTTAGTTTCGTGAGCACATCTGAACATATAAACAAATACGTGATCAGTGCCGTTTGTTGCATTGTAAAATGTTTATTACATCCGGAGATGTTGTAACCTAAAGATGACGCTTGACTACCACTTGTCCGCTGTTCTATCGTGTGTATCGGAGAGCACCGAATTACATAGGGATCCAAAGGTAACGGTGATGGACCTTAGGTACAGAAGAGACTGGATCAGCACATTACGTTCACATACTAACACCTTTTTATTGGTCTTTTTCACTGACGCACATGTACATTACCATGAGGGGTGAGGTACACGTACACACGTGGTTTCCGCTTTCAATTACGGAGTGGAATAAACTGTGTCCCGACGTGTCAGGCCAATAGATGTTCAATATGGTGGCCATCATTTGCTGTACACAATTGCATTCTCTGGCGTAATGAATGTCGTACGCGCCGCAATTCATCTGGTGTAATGTCGCCACAGGCGGCGACAATACGTTGTTTCATATCCTCTGGGGTTGTAGGCACATCACGGTAAACATTCTTCTTTAACGTACCCCACAGACAGAAGTCCAGAGGTGTAAGATCAGGAGAACGGGCTGGCCAATTTATGCGTCCTCCACGTCCTATGAAAATCCCGTCGAACATCCTGTCAAGGGTCAGCCTAGTGTTAATAGCGGAATGTGCAGGTTCACCATCATGTTGATAGCACATACGTCGACGCGTTTCCAGTCGGACATTTTCGACCAACGTTGGCAGCTGTTTGGGTTCCTGCAATTAAGGGAGGATCAATGAGGTGGTCGCCAATGATTCCGCACCATACATTTACAGTCCACGGTCGCTGTCGCTCTACCTGTCTGAGCGAGCGAGGATTGTCCACAGACCAGTAGTGCATGTTCCGTAGATTCACTGCCCCGTGGTTTGCACTCGATGATTAAAGTCATCACCATGTAATTACTGATGTAGCGACACATCAGACGGGTGAAAGCGGTGACGATGCAGTATGCGCATGACACTACTTTGACTTCGTCCACCGGCTCTCGCAATGTCCGGCGTACTCATGTGAGTATCATCTCCGCCTTTTCAGAGTTCGAATACACCATGGTCACAGTTCCTACCACAGTACACTATCACAGACGTCTGGTAACACGGTGTACTACAGTTGGTCCGCGTGCGGAGACGAATGCAGAATAACAATAGCAGCAAGCACTACATGTGGACACTGCGACAGCTAGACCAAACCACAACAGTGCACTACAGCCGCACTCGTAAACACGGTCGTCATGGTAAACATGTCCCTGCAGATGCTGCTCGCCGACCGTGGCCCGTATTTGTTAAAACACGCAACTGAACGTCGGAGGTTTCAAGCGTCAACTTTAGGTTACAATATCTCCGGATATAATTAACGTTTTACAATGCAACAAACGGCACTGATTACGTATTTGTTTATATGTTCAGATGTGCAAACAAAACTAACGTGGTTCCCTTTAAAAAAAACGTAGGTTTGTGTTAAAAAACATACTTTCGTGCATTTTTGTATGGTTTGGCCTGGGGAATCGGTTCGTCAGTATTAGATGTGGTTTACGAAATATATTCAGTGGTAACGTTAGGTGACTCACCCTGTACATTACCCAACTTTCCCTGTAGCTTATTCCTACTTTTCTTAAAATTTCTAGCACCTTGCACCATTTTACATTGTCGAACGCTTTCTCCAGGTCGACAAATCCTACGAACGCGTCTTTATTTTTCTTTTGTCCTGCTTTCATTATCAACGGCAAGGTGATACCTGCTCTCTAGTACCTTTATCTTCCCTGAAGCCAAACCCATCATCATGTAACACATCCTCAGTTTGGTTCTTCCCATTCCTCTGTACAGTGTTCTTATCAGCAACTTGGATTCTGATTTTGTGATAAACAACATAAAACACATGAAGACATGTTCTATTGTTCTCATATAAGCCAAAGTAAGATAGGTCCTAAATAACTGTGTTGTTATATGTACCAATACGTTGAGAATTTTGTTCCTGGGAAAATAAGAGAACACTTGATCAGCGATGCATGGAGAGGCCACAGAAAAATGTTATTGTTATTAATAGACAGTGGTAGAGTTGACAAAATCATATTAAAGGGCTCTATTATCTAGCATCCAACAGAAACTTTGTTATAATGAAAACAAATCTTACGATTGTGAGACCAAGTGCTTATTGTGGATCAGTACATGTCGCCTATCCAGCCACCATCGTGGCATGCAGCAAAAACAAGTGAAAAACTAGATTTTAAAACGTTATCGATTCCTTTATGTATGTAGGTCGTCATTTTAGATAAAACAATGGGAAGAGTCACTAGCCTAAGGGGGCAAAATATTTGCTCCCTGGGAATTTTTAGTATGAGAACACGAATGTGCGGTTAGTTGCCAAGCCCAATGCCGAAGGACTCCAAGTCTATTCCTTTCCATTATCGAATGGCAGAATATATTTTTCAAACAATAACACTAGGTTTACTGAAGCAGAAGCATATGACGGGAAAGGTCCGATAAAGAACAAGAAGAAAGCTGATTTTGAGAGACTAATGAAGTTTATTACAAAACCATAGTTTCAAATTTTTTGTAATTAGCTGTAGACGTAGTCTAATGGAAAAGTCGATGCAGGTGACTTAAAGTAACTAGAACCAACCAACTTTTGTAACCTTCTTTTGTATTCATTTTTGTATAGACTTAAGGTTGTTTTATGAACATTTACTGTGATAGTGTTAACTTTAAACGTATGCAGTGGTTTAGGTTCTTAGGCATTGAGGAACTCTTTAAGTGCCTTGGTCATTATTTAAAATTTCTTGTTTCCATGTTTGTGTATAGTAATAATGCATTTTTCTGTGTAAGAATACGCTCAAGTCATAGACGCTTAATTTATATTACATTAATTGCATTCGAAACACTGTCATTACTTAATGATAAGTTCTCACTTCAATTTAATTTAAGTTAGAGCCTTAAAATATATTTGCTTCCTTCTTTATTACAATTAGGGAAGAACTGTAGGTGATAAAAATCACCATAGCAGCTACACATACTTTTCATTGTATTTATTATTGGGTTAAACATTCCTATCGCTCCACACGCCAAAGCCAAAATTCGTCATTAAATTATTTAATAAGAATGTAGAATGTTTTCTTTCCTGTTGGATAATTTATCTACCGTCAGTTGTACGCTTGTAGAAACAACTCCTGACGTCAGAGGTATATACCGTTTGCATTCGGTTCCTGCTTGTGAAAGCAACATCTCTTATTTGGCCCTGTGGAGCCACTGCGACATCGATGTTTGAGATTCCCGCTGCCTTCACCGAGTTGTGTCTCGTAAAATCTGGAAACAAGTACCATGTACAACAGGAAGATCACTAACAATGAATACCAATTCACACTATAAAAAGATTATTTAGAACACACCATAGTAAAGACTGAAACTACTGAAATTCCTGCTTCGGCAGAGAGCGTTCCTGTAAAGAGTATTTCATAATGACGATAAAAAAATGTAGGAACAGGTGCCTTACATCGAAGCAAGAAGAGAATTTCAAGTAAACATGAACTTGCAAGTGGATACCTTAAGAGCATTGAGTACTGTTCCATCCTCGATATTGTGAACGACAGCTCTTCTACTGCAAGCTATTTGCTTTCCATATTTTGGGAGGATATGGTATGAACAAAACAAGAGAAAAATGTTCAGTGATCATGGCCTCCAAAATTCATACCTTAACAGCTAAGAGCAATTGCTCATCTTCGCTAATGTTAGAGTATTCATTGCTCTTTAGGTTTGAAAATTAGATCCAATGTTTGCTGAAAATTATTTTCTTCTTTTGGTCGATACCACACCCTCCAAAGATGTAGAAAGAAAAGGGCCTCAAGTAAAATACATGTGGTGCTCAATATCGAGGATGAACAAGTGCTCATAGCTTTTAAACTTTGAAATCCAAATATACTGGACATTGTTTCTTGTTTTGGTGTAATGAACCTGACCCAAATTATTAAAACTTAATTTTGATACACCCTTTATAGACAGTTATTTAGAACATTTCAGTATTCCATATGTAATTAATGCCCGCTACCATTAACAAATTACTCCTCTTATTCGATCAATAAAACAGAATATGAGAATCGAAACGCTGAGCACCATATCGTCTACAGTAAAACAGTCGGCGTACTGCACATAAATTAAAGATTTTTGTATTATGTTATTGTGCAACAGAATAAATTCAAATTTCTCGCCTTAGGCAACTAAAAAATCTTTAGTGGACAGAAATGGAAACATTTTATCACTTCAGTACAACATGCGTAGTATACATATTGTGCCATTGTACGTAAAAGCTACAATCACTATTGGTTATTACTGTATATGATCGTGAATCTCTGCTCTTGTTCTGTTGTAGTTATTCTCCTGCTTACAACACTAACAAATCTTCTGATCTCAGCATATAATCTGAACCATACTTTCCCATCGTGTTATTATGTTCGTTTTGTGTAATGATGCCAATTGTAGAATTTTTTATGCGGTGTCCACTGTCCAGGGCTGTGATGTTTATATGTTGTAATTATTTCATGTATTTCGGTTCGTATAGTTATAAGTTATATTTCGTCAGTTATTAGTCGATTTCCCACTGCTACCGCTTTATGGATACTACAGTTCTACTGGATTTCTGTGAGAAATTTGCTGTGAACTTTCATTTTGTTAATTTTCATATCTTACACCATATTCATAGGATGTCGATTTGTTATGTTAAATGTTCTGGTATGTTGTGGTATGTTCCCTACACCTCGTTATAAGAATTTCTTCCTGTTATTCCTACATACGTGACATTGCAGCTTGGTCAGGTGACACATGTTTGCTCTTCGAAATCTATCTCTCTTGGTTATTAAGTTTCATAAACTCATTTAAATGGTGTCTGTTGCTTTGTTTATGTGATATGGAAGCAGTGTCTCTTTAGATTATGTGCGACGTTTCGTGTTCGTCTGAGGTTTAAGATGGGTTAATGATGTCACATTGGCACCAAATTTCATCACCTGCCCCAGATCGCCGTGCACGTGTCAGACGAAGGAAAAGTCGTCGCTCCCCCTCTTACCGTCATTTCCCCTCTTCATTTGATATCTCCGTGATGGAGGCTTGATCCACGACACTTATTGTGGAAATCAGACAGTTTTCTTATGTGTGGCCGAGGGAAAGGTTTCAGAGACCCCGCAGCCAGAATCGGCACGAAAGTGCGTTATGGGATGGCATAAAGGGCGTCTATGAAAGTACCCTTTTCAGGGAGGCGTTTATTCCGACTCGTCCTGTGGCAGAAACAGACAGAAGTGCGATGAGAATTAGGAGCGATAGGACGGCATCCTTGACAATTTTTTAAACTGCTGACACCCCATGTGCGCTTCGACTCTACGCTAAAGACATCGTGGGACAACATTCTCATTGAACGAGATAGCACCCCTTTTGATTATAATGCAATCGCAATATTTGCTCTGGTGAATGCTGTGGAACCACAAGCGACCGTTCAGAGCCATACGAAGAAATTTTAATGCGTTATGAATCAGTAGAGGGTGGTTGTGCTTTTTAAGACCTCCTGCTTTGCCCCCTCTTGTGCCGTGATCATAGGGAGGTGCGACATTGACACACATGTGAATAAACCCTGAGATGATACTCTAAGAACCTTCCATCCCTCAGGCCGGCAAAAACCTCAATGCCAACTGACCACCCTTTCTAGGTACGTGAAAAATATACGTGTACAGAGAAAACCCATGTTGAGAGTCATAAGCATCTGCAGATAGGCAACTGCTTGACACCTCCCTATTTTGGTATGTCTACTAAAATGTAGCGAGACTCTGTCATGGGTTTTTTTCTGTGCAAGCACATTTTTGAAGAGCTGAAAAAAAATGGGTGGTTGGCACTGGCGGTATTGCCGAACTGAGGGTTATAAATGGATACTATCACATTATTCAAGCGCCATTTGCTGCTTCGAATCGCTTTCAAATATACGGTTCCACACTGTACAAGAGAGCAAATGGGTGCTTCATCGGATTTGCTATCCGTATGTCCTTACAGAAGGACGGAAGTGTCCGTGGCGTGTCGGAAGTATCAGTGATTATCAAGAACGTCTTACTGCTGCTTACAGCATTGCAAACTATCGTTTTCGACCGCAAAATGTGTGGGAATAAATGAATCCAGGGAAAGGGTGTTTTTTTTGCCTCCTTTTATGTCAACATCCGAGGGCTTTCCGTGTTAAGTCTCAGCGCGTGAAACTTCTGAATGAAACTACTACCTCTTTACTTGGTGAAACTACTGAGTCTGTGGCACTACTGGAGTCTTTATTTATTTTATCACTTCAATATTGAGAGTGGTTCCTGGTGTGGGTTCTTGTAGTCATGTCCTAGTTCATGAACCACAGGCAACGTATGAGTGGCCAAGTAAGTGGTCCCGACAGTCGGGGATACCAGTTACTTTTGGAATAAGGCTGGGCATTTCGGACATAATCTGAGTCGTGATCACCTTTGTTCTCATACGGCAAAGACTACCATATCCACCGGTTAGTCCCTCAACCGTTAGGGGTAAAACTCAATGGGATTCGGGGCAAGTAAGGCTAGCAACCTGCTTCCCCAATACTTTAAATATGATGCTGGCAACAATCATAGCAAAATGCCTCGGACCTTTGGAGGTGACGGAGTCCCACCTCTAACTGGCAAACCAGGGACTCCTAAGATACGACTTGGCAAACAAATGGTAATGACATGGGGAGCTATTAATATCACTGGGGGCTACTCTGGGAAGAAGGTAGAGCTGGCAGAGGCTGCAAGTAAGATGGGGCTGGACGTTTTAGCTGTTAGTGACATTCGGGTAAGGGGTGAGAAAGAAAAGGAAGTGGGAGAATACAAGGTCTACCTGTCAGGAGTCAAAGGAGGAATAGCACAATGGGGTGTAGGGCTTTACATCAGGAAAGAAATGGAACCCAGCGTAGTGGCAGTAAGGTATGTAAACGAACGACTGATGTGGATAGATTTGACAGTGTGTAGTAACAAAATTAGGAATGTGTCAGTATATTCGCATTGTGAAGGGACAGATCAAGATAAGATCGATCGTTTTTATGAGGCACTCACTGATGTAGTTGTTAGAGTAAAGGACAAGGACAGTGTTCTCCTCATGGGTGATTTTAATGCCAGGATTGGAAATCGAACAGAAGGGTATGAAAAGGTTAGGGTAAATTTGGAGAGGATATGGAGGCCAATAGGAACGGGAAACAACTCTTGGATTTCTGTGCCAGTATGGGTTTAGTAATCACAAACTCCTTTTTTTAACATAAGAACATTCACCGGTATACTTGGGAAGTCAGGGGAACCAGATCTGTCATTGACTATATAATAACAGATCAGGAATTCAGGAAGGCTGTGAAGGACACACGTGTATTCAGGAGATTCTTTGATGACACTGATCATTATTTAATCTGCAGTGAAATTGGGATTGTGAGGCCGAACGTGCAGGAGGTCAGGTCCATATGTAGGAGGATAAGAGTGGAGAAACTTCAGGATAAGGAACTCAGGCACAAGTACATAACAGTGATCTCAGAAAGGTACCAGTTAGTTGAATGTAGTCAATTACAGTCATTGGGAAAGGAATGGACAAGGTACAGGGACACAGTACTAGAAGTGGCTAAAGAATGTCTTGGAACAGTAGTGTGTAATAGTAGGACGAAGCAAACAACTTGGTGGAATGACACAGTCAAGGCAGCCTGTAAAAGGAAAAAGAAGGCGTATCAAAAATGGCTACATAGTAGACCTCAGGTAGACAGAGAAAGTTATGTTGAAGAAAGAAACAAAGCCAAACAGATAATTGCAGCATCCAAGAAGAAATCTTGGGAAGACTTTGGAAACAGGTTGGAGACTATGGGTCAAGCTGCTGGAAAACCATTCTGGAGTGTAGTTACGAGCTGCTGGTGAATCCTGTGGATGCCTTGGGCAGATGAAGGGAATATTTTGATGAGTTGCTCAATGTAGGTGAAAATACGATCAGCAATGTTTCAGATTTCGAGGTACAATGGGATAGGAATGATGATGGAAATAGGATCACATTTGAGGAAGTGGAGAAAATGGTCAATAGATTGCAGTGCAATAAAGCCGCTGGGGTGGATGAAATTAAGTCGGAACTCATCAAATACAGTGGAACGTCAGGTCTTAAATGGCTACACAGGATAATTGAAATGGCCTGGGAGTCGGAACAGGTTCCATCAGACTGGACAAAAGCAGTAGTCGCACCAATCTTTAAACATGGAAACAGAAAAGATTGTAACAACAACAGAGGTACCTCTTTAATCAGCGTTGTGGGTAAAATTTTCTCAGATATTGTTGAAAGGAAAGAGCCAGTATTAGTTGAGGACCAATTGGATGAAAATCAGTGAGGGTTTAGGGCTCTTAGAGGTTGTCAGGACCAGATCTTTAGCTTACGGCAAATAATGGAGAAGCGTTATGAGTGGAACAGGGAATTGTATCTATACCTTATAGATCTAGAAAAGGCATATGACCGGGTTCCTAGGAGGAAGTTATTGTCTGTTCTACGAGATTATGGAATAGGAGGCAAACTTTTGCAAGCAATTAAAGGTCTTTACATGTATAGTCAGGCAGCAGTTAGAGTTGACGCTAAATTGAGTTCATGGTTCAGAGTAGTTTCAGGGGTAAGACAAGGAGGCAACCTGTCTCCACTATTCTTCATATTATTTATGGATCATATGTTGAAAACAGTAGACTGGCTGGGTGAGATCAAGATATGTGAACACAAAATAAGCAGTCTTGCATATGCGGATGACTTAGTTGTGATGGCAGATTCGATTTAAAGTTTGCAAAGTAATATTTCAGAGCTAGATCAGAAATTTAATGACTGTGGTATGAAGATTAGCATCTCCAAAACGAAAGTAATGTCAGTGGGAAAGAAATATAAAGTGATTGAGTGCCAAATAGGAGGAACAAAGTTAGAACAGGCGTACAGTTTCAAGTACTTAGGATGCATATTCTCACAGTATGGCAACATAGTGAAAGAACTGGAAGGAGGTGTAGCAAAGCTAATGCATTGGGCGCTCAGCTACGATCTACTCTCTTCTGCAAGAAGGAAATCAGTACCAAGACTTAGTTATCTGTGCACCGTTCAATCTTTCGACCAACTTCGTTGTACGGTAGCGAAAGCTGGGTGGATTCAGGTTACCTTATCAACAAGGTTGAGGTTACGGATATGAAAGTAGCTAGGATGATTGCAGGTACTAGTAGATGGGAACAATGGCAGGAGGATGTCCACAATGAGGAAATCAAAGAAAATCTGGGAATGAACTCTATAGATGTAGCAGTCAGAATGAACAGGCTTAGATGGTGGGATCATGTTACATGAATGGGAGAAGCGAGGTTACCCAAGAGACTCATGGGTTCAGCAGTAGAGGGTTGGAGGAGTCGGGGCAGACCAAGGAGAAGGTACCTGGATTCGGTTAAGAAAGATTTTGAAGTAATAGGTTTAACATCAGAAGAGGCACCAATGTTAGCACTGAATAGGGGATCATGGAGGAATTTTATAAGGGGGCTATGCTCCAGACTGAACGCTGAATGGCATAATCAGTCTTAAATGATGATGATGATGATGATGATGATTCAATATTGAGCTACGGAATTTCCCCTGACTAAAACAAATCAAAATTAATTTTTTCTTACATTACCCAAAATATACAAGCCCAATTCAATCTGACTGCTATAAAGTAACAACGTGGTTTCAAATAATTAATACAAAATGGTTCAGATGGCTCTGAGCACTATGGGACTTAACTTATGGGGTCATCAGTCCCCTAGAAACGAAAACTACTTAAACCTAACTAACGTAAGGACATTACACATGTCCATGCCCGAGGCAGGATGCGAACCTGCGATCTTAGCGGTCGTACAATTCCAGACTGTAGCGCCTAGAACCGCTAGGCCAATCTGGCTGGCAATTAATACAAAAGAATGACCCTGAATTGCAAGAAACCCTAAAATTAACGCATACTTTTTCATAACTCACTAACCTCACAGAAAATCTTCGTAACACGAACTACAGCAATTACAGCAAACAGCAGTTACAGCCAGCTAAATGAAAATATTGTAACTACTATAGATTCTAACTGCTAGGCGGCATATGGTTAGCAAAAGAATTTGTTGAAGAGCAAACAATGTGTTTCTGAAAATTTTATCTTACTGATATGACATCCAGTTAGAAAAATTATTTAGTTGTTAATAATTCCACTATCCAAATATTAACAAATACATCCATCCTCATTTTACTGTGCATATCCTACCAACACTGAGTCTCCACAAAGAAAATCATATCGAAAGCCTTCTGTATTCACTCGCTAACTTCTAGACCATTCAACCACAGAATTTCTTGCAGAGGCGCAGACAGCTGTCAACGATATTAATACAGTATATAGCGCTGCCAACATACAAACATACAAAGAGGCTACGTACATTCTGAGCGACTGCAAAACTGAAACCTTCTCCTCGGCCAAACGTCGGAAAAACACGTGATTCAATGCTGGGCGCCGCAATTCTAATCTCCATCAAGGACGTGTCAAATGAAGTAAAATATGGGTAAGAGGGGTAGCGACGACCTTCCTATGGTGTGACATGTCAGCAGTGGCACTGCGCAAACCTGTGGTGAAATTTTGTGCCAAAGCGACATCATTAACCCACCTGACAACTTACATGAATTTCAGAGCTCTGGTCATGTTTTCTCATGGGTTTACTCCTTTCTGCTTGAAGCGTCGCTGAACCAGGTGTGCCTTTTGCGCCGTTATAAAGCTTGTAGGCTATTTGAGCCAAGTTTCAAAATTATATGTTACAATGAGAAATACACTACTGGCCTTTAAAGTTGCTACACCACGAAGATAACGTGGTACAGACTCGAAATTTAACCGACAGGAAGATGATGCTGTGATATGCAAATGATTAGCTATTCAAATCATTCACAAAGTGGGCGCCGGTGGCGACACCTGCAACATGCTGACATTAGGAAAGTTTCCAACAGCATTTGACCGGCGTAGCCTGGTGAAACGTTGTTGTGGTGTCTCGTGTAAGGAGGAGGAATGCGTACCATCACGTTTCCGACTTTGATAAAGGTAGGATTGTAGCCTATCGCGATTGCGGTTTATCGTATCGCGACATTGCTGCTTGCGTTCGTCGAGATCCAATGACTGATAGCAGAATATGGAATCGGTGGGTTCAGGAGGGTAATACGGTACTCCATGCTGAATCCCAACGGCCTCGTATCACTAGCAGTCGATATTACCGGCATCTTATCCTCATGGCTGTAACGGATCATGCAGCCACGTCTTGATCCCTGAGTCAACATATGGGGACGTTTGCTAGACAACAACCATCTGCACTGACGGCTAAACGACGTTTGCAGCAGCATGGATTTTCAGCTCTTAGTCCATTGCTGCGGTTATCCTTGACGCTTCATCACAAACAGGAGCGCCTGAAATGGTGTACTCAGCGACGAACCTGGATACACGAATGGCAAAAGTAATTTTTTCGGATGAATCCAGGTTGTGTTTACAGCACCATGATGGTCGCATTCGTGTTTGGCGACAGCGCGCTAAACGCACATTGGGAGCGTGTATTCGTCACCGCCATACTGGCGTATCAGCCGGCGTGATGGTATGGAGTGCCATTTGTTACACGTCTCGGTAACCTCTTGTTCCCATTGACGGCACAATGAATAGTGGACGTTACATTTCACATGTGTTACGACCCGTGGCTCTACACTTCATTCGATCCTTACGAATCCCTACATTTCAGCAGGCTAATGCACGACCGCACATTGCAGATCCTAAACGGGCCTTTCTGGATACAGAAAATGTTCAACTGCTGTCCTTGCCAGCACATTCTCCATATCACTCACCAATTGAAAACGTCTGGTCAATGGTGGCCGAGCCACTGGCTCGTCACAATACTCCAATCATTACTCTTGATGAACTGTGGTATCGTGTTGAAGCTGCATCTGCAGCTGTACCTGTACACGCGAACCAAGCTCTGTTTGACTCTATGCCCAGGCGTATCAAGGCCGTTTTACGGCCAGAAGTGATTGTTCTGGGTACTGATTTCTCAGGATCTATGCACCCAAGTTGCGTTAAAATGTCAGTTCTAGTGTACTATATTTGTCCAATGATTAGCCGTTTATCATCTGCATTTCTTCTTGGTGTAGCAATTTTAATGGCCAGTAGTGTAAAAATGATGTTTCGTAGAAGTGATCCTTTGATTTTATTATACATTGTATTTCGCCGTTTCCATATGGCGATCTACTGTTCCAGCAAGAGTTTACAATTCGATTTTTACTTCACAAAGAAGTTAAACACTTCTGTCTGGAAGCACAGAATGTTTCATGTGGTACTTTCCATGCTGCTATCTTCTACAGATTTTCAATTAACAGCAAGCCGTCACCTGTAAGAATGAAGGCAGCGTTTGAGGAATATTTTTGTATTTATAGTATAAAATCGCCGCGTGTTGGACGTGAAAGGGGCTGTATCATATAACGCTTATTTTCTGAAACGGTCAGAAACACGTTTCGCTGTGTTGTTCATTGTAGTAGAAGACTGATATACGCAGTATGGGAAGCTTTCCAATTACTTCCAGAAATCAAGAATCCTTTTGTGACAAATACCATCTGCTGGCTATTGTACTGAAAGTGCCTCTCGATAGAGTGATCACAAGAGCCGTGAGGAAATGGAATACGCTTTGATTGCGCCGCTTTTGTTTTTCGTTGCGGCGTGCTTCTGCGGCATTGTTTGTCAAACGGCAGCTGCGGCCATCCAGCACATCGGCACCTATAGGGACCGAACGTGTTTGGTGAAGTAGACACGTTAAGTTACGCCACGTTCACTGGTCCGTGCTGCCTGATCCACGGCGTGTGACATTTGTGGGGGCAGGCGTGATTCACACTGAGTGATATTGGGTGCATAAATGATGCTATTGTGTCACTGGCACTATTGTGTGTCGACTGATTACGCGTTCGAAGCCTGATGCGAATGCTTCGGAGTCCCGGATTCGGCGATGAGAGTAGCCGTCTGTGTACGGAAATGAGAAACTCTAACAAACGGACTGACCGTATGACATTCAGAGCGACGTATTGTTATCCAATTTTAGTACAGTTGAGAAGACTGCTTCTCTGAACTTATTCAGCAAACAGAGAGAATGGAATACAAGGGTATAACGTGTCATTCATGAGAGAGTCACTAGGGATGGTGCAGGAGATCGGATTAGGTAAAAATGGAGATACAAATTCGAACTATAGTTTCCATACTAACTATCCTTATACGTGCCTTATCCTATTGAGAGTAAGCACTGAATACCTGCCAGGGTAGCCAAGGGAAGGATTAAAAGAACGTCTTCCCAAATGTAATGGCAGTGTCTCAATCATCACGACACCTCGGTCGGTAGCGCAGTAGCTACGAAGCAGAATTGTTAGATCAACGGAGCAAAATGATAAAATATCTTATAGGTTACTCTGCTGGCTATCTTCAAACTTAGAAGAAAGTGTGGGTGGTTATACCGAAGCGATGAATCCATGGTCTCCAGCGGTTCATTGCTGTGAAACTCTTCTCATTTGTTACCTGTATCAGTTTTGCCAGCGTTTTGTTCTGAAAATGATTATATCACGGAATACTGTTCGTAATTTAATTTCAGTCATTCAATTATCTCGTGGCAGTCGCTGTTGACAGTACAGTTTAATTCCTTTACACGGTAAATTTTACAAAACTGACTCAGTCATTTGTACATATACAGATAATGAAGTTCCCCAAGACAAGCAGTGGAGGACACATCCAGCGTGATGGTGTGGGATGCCAAGGAGACACCATACGTTCACCAACAGTTCGGATAGCTTGTAATTTGGACACCAGCTGTTGATTTTGGATGTGTTTATGTTGGTGACTGTGACCTGTCTTCAAAGTCTCGTGACTATCATTCAACAGGGTCACGCAGAATCGCCCGTATACGTGCTTTGCCCGGATACATCACGTCCTCAAGTCTCACACACACTGAAACATACTGTCGTCGGTTGCTGAGAAACTGTCACGCCATATATTCTTTCTACGGTACTATATTACAAACTGCAATTACGCCACGGTCATTCGAACACTGCTTTATGGGCAAATCACCGCAGGTCTGCCATGAGAGGCGTCAACAGCAAATGTGAGGAGTACTTTTCCCAGGCGTCAGTGGTCACGCCTCCCAAGCCTCGATATATAAGTGGGACTCAAACGGAAACCGAACACTCATGACAACGGGACCATGGAATGATTTGATAAAAAAGTAAGTACCACATGGAATAGACATTTTTCCCACCGTGAGAAGAAACGATCAAATGCTGTTTCCCAGAAAGCGGTCTGCCGTTGGCGGATCCACAACTACACCCACTCTTGCACTTCCTCGTCTGACGGAAGCCGCCATTTACGCATGTCTTAATGCAGATCGTCGAAGACGTGAAAATCGTAATGTGATTGATCCGGCCTATGAGGAGGGTGTTCCGGTGTTTTCAAACCAAATCGCTTAAGCATTGTCCGATTTTCAGTGTGACGGCAGCTGTCATCTGCTCGTCGAGGTCCTCTGTGACGTAGCAGAAAGACTAAAAGCCGAGGAAGGTTCTTGGACCGAATAATTCTGTTTCACGGTAGCACCCGGTGCCACACTGCCTATTGACCGTAGGCTACACTTTAGGGATTTTATCGGAAAACACAGCCATATCCTGCGTACAGATCGAATATTTCACAGTGTGATTTTCTTGTCTTTGGTGACCTGAAAAAAGACAAGCGTGGACGTGGGTTTTAGTCGATCGAGAAATGCAAGAAAGGGTACAGTTGTGGATCCATCAGCGGCCGGGTCTGGTCCACGAAACAAGAATTAAATATCTCGCCTCTCGGTGGGATAAATGTCTTATTGCATGTTGTCATGACTTTTATATGGATCTATTGTATTGTCCCGTTGTGTGGGCGTTCGGTTTCCATTTGAATGCTCCTTATAAATAGCACTGAAATGCTACAGGCCGGGACCACAGCTCGCTCTAAGAATGCTAGCTTACGGACGAATTACACAGGCCAAAGAAATTCTTTTCCTAAAACCTTTTTTACTTTGAAACCTGATCTTTATAGATTCTTATGATCTGAATCCAAATCTAGCATTAGTTTTTTGTATCACCCATAGTTTTCGAGGAATATGCTTTTTATCACATACTATAAAAATCCTATTTTGCACAGTAAACGGGGAAATTAATAAAACGCCTTGATACAGCGTAAGCATGGTTTGTACCTACAGCAACCTACTTAAACAATGATATGTGTTAATAGAGGTTTCACTTGTCAGCTGGAAATGGTTCTTATTTTCTTTCTATTTTCCTTTGAAGTTTTTGTGTAGCTTTTTCTACGATGAGTCGCTTACTGAACCTCTCGGTGAAGTGACCAACAGTAGTCCCCCGTCATGTTGGTGTTAGAGCGGCCTTGGTAGCGTTTTCCCATCACTTTAATGTCCTGGTGAAAACGCTCTCCTTGTTCCTCACTAATATCTTCCATATTGTCCGGGAAGTAATCAAGGTGACTGTTCAAAAAGTGAACTTTCAGGCTTATTAAATATTCTAAAGTTTGAAACTTCTTTAACATTGTAGCTATAATGGGAACTTATTCTGGGTCTTTTTCATGTTCTACGAACTTTGTAAAGACTAACTTAAATGATACCCATGCCTCCTTCTCATTTAACGTTACTGTGGATTCAAAGTTGAAATCAAACATCAACTTTCTAATGTCAGGTACGACAACGACGACTTCTTTTTGTTCAGCTTCTCGAAGGTGTGGAAACTTCTGGCAAAGATATTTAAAACATGGTCCAACTCTAGGCACTGCAAGGTCTTAAAGACTGCCCACAGGCCGGTTGTTTCTCCACCAGCGTTAATCCCTAGCCCTACTCTCCCATTCACTCAAGAAACTTGGAAATTTGTTGGAGCCACCTTGCTGACCATGTTACTTTTAGACCGCCACATGTTATCCAACCATGAGCAAATAACCAATTTTGTTTTCATAGCTTCCTTTCATATGTACAGAATGTCCAACAGCTATAAATGCATACATTTTACCTTTGTAAAATAAAACAGCCTTTCAACTAGTTTGCGGTGGATCAATAAACGGCCTCTAGTCTTACTTTTTTATCCAGTATCAAACTCATTCATCAGACCGGAAATGTCTTACCAGTACACTAAGTCACCTTCTTGTTGAAAAAACTTGTAAAATTCCTGCTCTCTCTTTCTATACATGTACATGCTGGTCCCAACTGCCAATAAGTTCTTTTCTTTCAAGCAGTTAAGCTTTTTCTTTCGTTAAACCCAGATCCCTAACTTAATCGTTATGCTCGGTCTCAGTAAACTATTTGGGCTCTATACTCTCCTTATCACAATGGAATTCATCATTATTTGGTTCATGTAAATCAGATTGTGCATCAGAAAATACTGCTGCTGGAATAGAATTTACATCATCAGGTGGTTCAGGATGCTGCGAATCTACACCATGCTCTACTAGTCGGATGGTGCACGGAAAGTTATGGTAGCTTATTACCTTCTTGTTTTTCGAATTATGGCCAGTAATATCAAAACTGCAAAAGCAGAAATCATCGGAATGAAATCTTGGCTCCCTCCATATCATTAGAACAGCAAGTCTAAAGGCTTTTTTCTCCCTTTTGGACCATTTTCTCAGATCTTAAACACAAACATAACATACCTTACGTGGCGCCCAAGATTTTTCTTGACCACCAAGTTTAGATCCAAAGTATGATAGATAAACCTTTTTCACAAAGTCTATAGTGTTTCTTTGGTGCTTTTTGGTCACAAATTCACCACAAATACAACAAAAATTGTCAGCACAGTTTTTACAACCACGATTAGACATTGTACTGAGTACATGTACAGGAAACGGGAAAGTGAGGAAAACACCACCTGTTAACACAAAAATAGAATCGACCTCTTTTTCCAGCAGATGATTTTCAGCAGTGCTACCGACGTCCTCTACATTCATTACACCTCCTTTTTAAATTATTTTAACTATATAAAGGCTGTTAAATTCCTTACAAAATCGCTTAATTTAATAAGTTTAACTGTAAAATGTGAAGACATTGTGGGTCATATAGCTGTTTATGTATCATTTTTGGATTTCCCACCTTAAAAACATAAGAATAAGGTATTTTCAACAAAGAAATTTTTCCACCGTTGGCCTGTGTTACCGACGATGACTTGGCTTCTCTGTAGGACTGATACGAGGAGAAAACTTGTATTTGTTCTACCTTTCTATTGCGGAATCTGGCTGAGAACTAGACGTGAACGATCGACTGATACTGCAGGTCCCATTAGTATGTTGTTTGGATCTTGTAACTGAATATTACTACTAGATCAGCCAATAGAACCACGGTAGGAGAATGACATTTATACATTTCTTTCTATGAGGTGGCAGTAGTACTCTATAACGTGGCAGTAGAAGCACGCCAACAAGCCTCTAGTTACACACTGCAGTAACACGTGTGGCGCTATATATCCCAACCGAGAATAGTAATTAATAACATTTCATCAACAATACGATGTCACAAATGTGCTTAACTTTGGTAGCAGTTTGGTATGTGGGTCTTTTGTTGTAGATAGTACAAATAGTAAACCCTGTAGCCCCATTAACTTTCTGTCTCTGGGTGGTCAATGTTATAGTCTCTGTGACTTAAATATTCTCAGTGACATTGAATTTCGAGTGCAGCCCTAGAAAACTCATGAACCTAAGAGATAAATATATGTTCACATGAACCTAAGAGAAAAAAAAATGTTCAGACTCGGGAGTGCATAGGAACGTCGCCAAGAGGCCGCAGTTATCAATGCACAACAATGTATTTAAATCAAATAAATATCAGTAATTAAACAGTATTGTTCATTACACTGAAGCGCCAAAGAAACTGGTATAGTCATAAGTATTCAAATGCAGAGGGTATGCAAACAGGCAAAATACGGCGCTGCGGTAGGCAACGCCTATATAAAACAACAAGTCTTTGGTGCAGTTGTTTTATCGGCTACTGCTGCTACAGTGGCGGGTTATGAAGAACTGAGTGAGTTTGAACGTTGTGTTACAGTCGGCTCACTAACAATAGGACACTGTATCTTCGAGGTAGCGATGAAGTGGGGACTTTCCCCTACGACCATTTCACGAGTGTAACATGAATATCAGGAATCGGGTAAAACATCAAATCTCCGACATCACTGCGGCCGGAAAAGTATCCGCCAAGAAGGAGTCCAAAGACGACTGAAGAGTATCGTTGAACGTGACAGAAGTGCAACCCTTCCCCAAATTGCTACTGATTTCAATGCCGGGCCATCAACAAATGTCAGCGTGCGAACCATTCAACGAAATATCATCGATATGGGCTTTCGGAACCGAAGGCCCACTTGTGTACCCTTGATGAATGCACGACACATACCTTTACGCCTCGCCTGGACCCGTCAACATCGACTTTGGAGTGTTGATGAGTGGAAACATGTTGCCTGGCCGAACGAGTCTCGTTTCAAATTGTATCGAGAGGAGGGATGTGCACACGTATGAAGACCTTATAAATCCATGACCTGTATGTCAGTAGGGGACTGCTCAAGGTTTAAATGGTTCAAATGGCTCTGAGCACTATGGGACTTAACATCTATGGTCATCAATCCCCTAGGACTTAGAACTACGTAAACCTAACTAACATAAGGACATCACACAACACCCAGCCATCACGAGGCAGAGAAAATCCCTGACCCCGCCAGGAATCGAACCCGGGAAGCCGGGTGTGGGAAGCGAGAACGCTACCGCACGACCAACAGATGCCGGCTCTTCAAGGTGGTGGGGGCTCTGTAAAGGTGTGAGGCGTTTGCATTTGGACTGATATGGGATCCCTAATACGTCTAGATACGACTCTAGCAGGTGACACGTACGTAGTCATCCTGACTGATCACCTAAATTCATTCATGTCCATTGTGCATTCCGACGGACTTGGGCAATTTCAGCAGGACAATACGGCACCTCTCACGTCCGGAATTGCTAGAGAGTGGCTCCAGAAACACACTTTTAAGCTTAAACACCTCTGCTGGTCACCCATTTCCCAAGTCTTGAACGTTATTGAGCATATCTGGAATGCCTTGCAAAGTGCTGTTCGGAAGAGATCTCCCTCGTGCAGGATTCATGGTGTCATTTCCCTCAATAATTACTTCAGACGTCAGTCGAGCTCATGCCACATCGTATTGCGGCCCTTCTGTGTGCTCGCGGGTGCCCTACACGATATTAGGCAAGTGTACCAGTTTCTTGGGCTCTTCAGTGTAGATACATCTTGTAAACAGCCAAAAAATGGCTCATAGCATCAGTCCGCTAGAACTTAGAACTACTTAAACCCTACTAACCTAAGGACATCACACACATCCATACCCAAGGCAGGATTCGAACCTGCGACCGTAGAGGTCGCACGATTCCAGACTGTAGCACCTAGAACCGCTCCGCCACTCTGGCCGGCTATATATAGGCGCAACACACTCCCAATGAGCACATTTAGGCAAAGGACGGCCGTCTATCGTATCATGAACTGACTGTTTACGTGTTGGTAAAAGAAACTTCTAAAAAAGTCACGGAGCATACATGTAACAACAAACATAATGATTTCACAAGACCACGACATTCGCCGAGCTCGGGATTGTACAACACAGCGTCACTAACAATAATTAATAAAATATTTTCAAAATAAATAAAATTCAAAAACTCAACTTTAAATAAAATATTCGCGGATTAGTTTACTGGCGCCTTAATATTACTCAGAAGCTACTTCACTTAAAGAATGCAACACAACCTAGCAATAACTGTCCAATAACGATTAATTAGTGAACGGTTTCGGTGATAAGTTAATGGAGCAGTGTTTGCTTATATCATGTTACTAAACAGTAACAGGGGTAAAATACAGGGAGCGAAAGGCTATTTACAATTGGTACAGAAACCAGATGGCAGTTATAAGAGTCGAGGCACATGAAAGGTAAGCAGTGGTTGGGAAGGGAGTGAGACAGGGTTGTAGCCTCTCCACGATGTTATTCAATCTGTATATTGAGGAAGTAGTAAAGGAAACAAAAGAAAACTTCGGAGTAGGTATTAAAATTCATGGAGAAGAAATTGAAACTTTGAGGCTCACCGATGACATTGTAGTTCTGTCAGAGACAGCAAAGGACTTGGAAGAGCAGTTGAACGGAATGGACAGTGTCTTGAAAGAAGGATATAAGATGAACATCAACAAAAGCAAAATGACGATAGTGGAATGTAGTCGAATTACGTCTGGTGATGCTGAGGGAATTGGTAGGACATGTTCTGAGGCATCAAGGGATCACCAATTTAGTATTGGAGGGCGGTGTGGAGGGTAAAAATCGTAGAGGGATCCCAAGAGATGAATACACTAAGCAGACTAAGAAGGATGTAGGCTGCAATACGTACTGGGAGATAAAGCACCTTGCACAGGATACAGTAGCGTGGTGAGCTGCATCAAACCAGTCTCTGGACTAAACACCACAACAACAACACACAGGAGTGTGCTCTGATAAACTCAGCCCGCGTAATATATTTCAGTAAAATGTATATTTTTAACAAGAACACTAAGATACACATGAGAATGGAGAAACAATTTTTAGAAAAGCATCCAAGAAACTGACCTACCAATTCACAGAACGCTTATAAATCTCAGTGCAAAGTACGCTAAACAGCTTAAGCATACTCAATAACAAAGAATTACAGAATTGCAGATTCTCACTCGTCTTATGCAGAAGCAAAGCTCATCGTTATTTAGACACACAGAATAACTTTCCATCACCATAACGTCATCCCAGTGTGACAGCAACAAAAGGCACTTAGCATCGACAGCATTCCACTTCTAGCGAGCCACCAAATGCCGTCCCCTAGTACGACTCGAACGGCCAACTTATCCCACTAAAACGAGGAACTTCCTACACGCCGAGCGCCGTATCTCGATGTGTGCAACTACACGATGGCTTAATAACACGTTACAGCATTACTCCGCTTCCACTGCTGTTTAATACAAGTTTTAGACTATACATTGGCATCGCGCAATCTCATGCCTGCCGTAAATTGAGCGTCGATGAAGCACTGCAATGTGCTCGCTGGTAAACCACAGTCCAAAACAGTTACTAGAGGTCTGCGCTTTCCTCCTTTAAGCTTTGGCGCTGTGCGCTCGCCAGCTAGCGGCGAGAGATACATCGCGGGCGAATAGCAAGACTCTCTGCAACCAACTGAAGAGCGTCTCATCGGAACTGTAGCCTGTAACTGAACTGCGGGAACTGCTATCTAAACCAGAATGACAGGAACCGGGCACCAGTTTGGGAATGTCGGCGTCGTGTCTGGTCTCTTTCCGGTCCGTGGACGGGTTTCCATCCACGCTTGTACATGTCAGAAACAAAGGAGTCCGCAGGTAACAGTATTTTCACTGACGGTCAGCAACACTATCTGAAGATGGATCTGACGCGTCTGGAGGCGTCCATTCGGCACTCGCAGGCGCCTGGCAAACGTTGTGCCTGTGCGGTGAGGGCCTCTCGTGGTATTACTGTGTACCTGTTGGGCTACGTATTACTTACTACTATTAGTCCTTCTGAACAGTCCTCGGAAGATCCAACGACAACAATCGACCCCGTGCCGTTCTCAACCGACATGCGTCGCTGGTTGCAGATGTGGAGCGGATTGTTGTCAGCACACAGCTCTCTTGCCTGTTGTTAGTTTTCGTGACGAAAGCTGCTAATTCTCAATCTAATATCTTCTCAATTGGCCTCACTGGGATTGAGTGCACCCTGCTTGGAAACAGCTCTCCGCATACCCAAATCGGCATCACCGAAGCGTTAGCCAAGCCCAACAGCGATTAACTTCGGCGATCTGATGGGGACCAGTGTTATCACTGCGGCAAGGCTGCTGGTTTTTGAGCTATTTACAAGGCATCGTTCTGTAAAGCTACTGTCAATGACAGAACAACTTATGTGTGTGTATCTCCAGTCCAGCTGTAACAGTCAGAATACTAAACTGTGCACTCACAATCAGGGAATGTCGTTGTCATTTCCTGTAGTTCCTGGTGTAGCAGCTTTCGTTGTCAGCAGTGTATATTTTATCAACGTAGATAGCCAAGTTGCATTCATTCCACAGCGAGTGTTATATCTTCATATTTGCTGCTGCACTTGTAATTTAATAAATACTGCTTAAGTGTAGCTCGACGATAAATGTATCTTACATTGTTTTGCGTTTAGCAGAAACATATTATCGCTATTAAATGATGCTCGAAAGCAGTGTTCATGATGAACATACCGTGCATTAGAGTGAAATAACTGTATGTATTTGATAAACTGAAATTCCTTAGTTGACTTGGGTGCAAGAAGTGGAGACTAATTGCTCTGAACGAATTCCGGCTGTTGATGACAGTTTCGGTTTCAACAGCATCTGCGGTACTATGTTTCAAGTATTTCCCCTAAAAATGGTTAAAATGGCTCTGAGCACTATGGGACTTAACTTCTGAGGACATCAGTCCCCTAGAACTTAGAACTACTTAAGTCTCACTAACCTCAGGACATCACACACATCCATGCCCGAGGCAGGATTCGAACGTGCGACCGGAGAGGTCGCGTGGTTCCAGACTGAAGCGCCTAGAACCGCTCGGCCACTACGGCCGGCACCCTAAAAATTATTCGTGTTTTGTCAGTTTAGTTCTTCCCATGCTATTCTTCTCATTAAAACGTTTTCATCAAATTTTGCTGACGTTATGTAATTTACAAATTCTGGCTTAGGCAGAACGCTCCACTTCTGGATTCTTAACAGTGCATAATTAACTCCTTCATTTGCGGAACATCTATACAAGGTCTTAAAAATTTGTTCCATAATGTGGGAGATCGTAGTACGAACCAAAACAATGAGAAAATTCGGTAAATATGGGCTTAGAGTGAACTTTTCAAGAGCCTGTTCAACATCGTCACTATGGAACACAGCTCCTCTGCTGAAAGCTCTTTGCTATGTAGCTTTTGTACTGTGACTTCATTTTGTTTAAGTTTGTGAATTGAACATATAGTAAAAGGAAATGCTATTCTTTATATTCGCCTATGTCTGTGTTGTCGTTATGAACAATGCAAATAGAGTTTAATTGGGGAAGGGTACCTGATAAAATTAATTACGAAGAAGTGACTAGAAAACCTAACTGTAAATTAAACAAGCTGTTCTTTGAAGTTCGATTTTCCAGTGGAGTGAAGTGCCACAATGCGTGTCGTCAAAATGGGTGACTTGCAATTCCAACACATGAAGTTAACAGAGTGAAAATGGTACATAAAATTACTGATCAAATTTTGAAAGAATAAATCACCAAAATATTTCTATAAAAGTATACTGCGAATTTACGTAGGCATCTGACAGACAAAATTCTAGCTACTGAATAATACAAAGGCGAATATTACCATGCCTTGTGAGAATAATAAGACTGTCAGCATATGACATGAAATCTGAAACGATCTGTACATAAACTCAATCTGACAATGAATTTTGAAAGACAAAGCTGACTCCGGCTGATCTAATTGTAAACTGTACTGTAAAACTGACCCTAACAGATTTCAAGTGGCTTACTGTGGCAACGGGAACATCGTACTGCTAGAAATGGACATAAAGTATACAGCGCAGCAGCAGCAAGCTAAAAGAAAACAAAGCCTTGTGCAGTACAGTGCAAGGACTCGCAACTATTCTAAACATATTGTATTTTCTCTTACTTTGTTCACGTGTGTTCCTCTCCTTTCTGAAGGGGACGGTGGTGGACTCTGAACTTGCTAAATGATTAGAAGTGACTTACCTCTTAATAAATTCCATTACGAGAACTGAGAGTCATTTTTCAACAATCACAATGACCTTTACAAAGAATATTCTTTTATAACAAAGATTATTATGCCACTGGTTGAAGTATTGAGTTAATAAAGGAGTGGTGCAACTGTAGCTTCTGAGTGAAGCCACGTGAAATTATAAATTTACTTAATCACGTCTGAACAATGAATGTAACTAACCCGAATCAATAACGAAAGACTGCATTGAAACCTTCGGTTGCTCAAACACATCTGAAGTGCTCACAAGCAAGCAGTGCAGCAACAATTTAATAGAAAAAATTCACTTCTGAAATCAAAATAATATTTCCAAACCTATTCTTTTCTGCATCTTTATCTCTGTGCTCTGCAAGCTATTTCAGTCCGACTCTTTCAGTAGGTTACCTTAGAATGCTTACTGCAACGACAGTATTAGTGACATCCGAAGGTCGCAGTACGCGTACTGAGAAACACCGTGGCATTGCATACCGACTATTGAAAACTAGTATTTGAAAAGCGTTTAACGTACAAGTATGAATTATGGCACATTGAATGAAAACAGAGGTTATAATTATTGAATATAAAAAAATGAATTAGAAACATCACAGGTATCAGGAAAACCCTACACAATACAGTAAACAAATTAGAACACATTAATCTGTTACGGTGATTCAGGAGAGCTTCTAATGCAATCTGCTTTCTATTAAATACGATCTGCACTTCTGAGCTATCGTTAAGGGATGAGTTCAATATGACACCCGTTCATAGTAAGGCATTCTTCCCTCTGACTTCGTAGGAGAACGCGTACTCAGTGAAAAACGTCAGGTTGTTTGCGTATGCGTACTCTTTTCTATAGTGTTTGTGTTTCATTAATGATGCTTGCATACACCAAAGATTTCAGAATCACTAGAACGAAAAATACTAGAGATTAAGGTCGGGGGAACAATTTGGGCAAGGAACTGGATCTCGTCGCAGAATACATTGTCCATGAAATGCCTCTATTAGGTGGTGTCAGACAATTCGGAGAAAATGGTCTGGTGCTCCATCATGCATTAACCACATCTCCAGGCGTTGTTGAAAGGGTACCTCTCCTTGCAGGATATGTAAGTCGTTTGATAGGAAGCAACGATATCTTGCAACAGTCAAGTGTAGTATGTGAGGACCTATTAGTATATCAAAAGTAATTCCTACCCATACCTCTGAAACGTGCTCTTCGGTTTCTTTCATATAATTTGACGAAACTGTCGACTTGCGCGTCATGCTTGTTGCCCCATTATCACGACTGCCTCACTAAATTTTACTCTGGTAATACTGCACTTAAACCTCTGGGGAGAGGAAGTACCAAGCGTAGTGTTTTATTCAATTTATTGCTAAGACCCCTACTTTTAATATTTAGTTATCGTGTGTTCCATGACTGTCTGTTCTTCAATGACTGTGTGGGTGTTTGAAAATTACCGTAGCCTAGATCCAAAGAAGGGAACGGGTGTAACCGCTCTTTAGAGAGTGGGTATTCACAAACGAATATTAAATTCTGCTATACGAAATGATCCAAGAGCAAAAAAACGGCAGTTGTATTCCGAAGTAATGGTTTGTTGAAATTTTACAAAGAGTAAATATTTGAAATAGAGTAACGCACAGTAGTAAAAATGAAATCCAAGGAAGACCAGAGCTGCGTTTTGTTTTGAATATGATATATAACCCAATGCGCAGCATTTTAAGCTCTCTTGAGTCTTCTTTTTCAATGGTTCATGTTCGCCGTCTTCTTTGGTGGTCGGAAGTTAGGGATTATAAGGCTATTTAAATATCATTCTGATAACTAGATTTGACTTTGGAGTGATGGCTAATAGATTATGTTGAGATACCGGGGCAGTAAACAGTTGGACCTTATCACACTAATACCTTTCCGAAGACGATTCTGCTAATAAACGAGACGTGAGATATAGTGCCCGTTTGTGCTGAACAGACATTGAAAGAACTGGAACTTACAATTAATATCTTGTCGTGAGAATTAAGATGCTTCGACACTGTAAAGCCTGAGACATATTTATGATTTATCAGATATTAAAGGTAAAGGACAGTTTCATGGGAAATCATATCTTTGGTGGTAGGAACGCGGAGGAATGTGGTACGGACTGACTGTTATTATAGAAACGATACACACTAGGATCAACTCCTTCTTCATTGATTCCCCAATGCCAACTCTCATTAATTCAATAATATATACGAGACTTTCTCCGTGTTTCCTAAATCCCAAAAATGAGCTAGTACATAGACAATTATATCTGTGAATGTTGAAGAGCTATTGAGAAAAGCTGATCAACCTATTACAAACAGATAAAAGGATTTAACGAAGGTATATTGACTACGAACGTAATTAAATCTAATTATTTGGGAAAGAAAAATTGGAAAAAAATGATTGGAACTCGACTGGTATGTTGATCTGGAGTAATAAATAAATTCACCGTCTTAGGATCCGTCGTGGTTGAAAGTGTATGATATATCTCTAGAAATAGACACCGAAATTAATTTTCTACTGCTAGTTCACACAATAAGATTCACAATGTGATTCAGTGATGCCCGACCTACAAGGCAGGGAATGATTCATAACTAGCCGGGCAATATATTTGCTGCCGGGGGAAATCATCTCCGCTGCCGCGGGAAACGGCTAAGCGATATCTGTGCAGTCGAGACGACGCTGGGTGTGCGATCATAAACTAGCGCAGTCAACGTGGGGCCCGAAAACGGGTATAAACGCCCATGAAAATTAGGGGTATCAACGTTACTATCGGCGAGAGTAACTGGAGTTACTATGTACCATTACCACCGACTGCTTCAACGACGACTCGACGACGTGGTTGTGACTCAGTCATAACGCCCGCCGATCGACATGCGTCTGAAGGAGGACCTTCGACGAGCGTGCTGTCTGCTGTGGGCGCTGTCGTCTGTGCGAGGGTTTGCTGACGACGCTGCACTGTCTCTCGAGTCGTCGCTAAGTGTCGTCGGAAGTCATGACGAAACTCAGGTCTGAAACCACTTCCTGTGTCTTGATTTTTGCGTTGTGTAATAGAATCATTTTGATCTACAAAGCAGTTCGATATAGTGCTTATTTAGTCATTGTACTGTGTCTAAGCGAGGCAGGTCCGCAGCTCAGGAATATCGTAAGTACCCTATTGGCCATTAAAATTGCTACACAAAGAAGAAATGCAGACGATAAACGGGTATTCATTGGGTAATGTATTGTACTAGAATTGACATATTATTACATTTTCATGCAATTTGGGTGTATAGATTCTGAGAAATCAGTACCCAGAACCACCACCTCTGGCCGTAATAACGGTCTTGATACGCCTAGGCATTGAGTCAAACAGAGCTTGGACGGCGTGTACAGCTACAGCTGCCCATGCAGCTTCAACACGATACTACAGTTCATCAAGAGTAGTGACTGGAGTATTGTGGCGAGCCAGTTGCTCGGCCACCATTGACCAGAAGTTTTCAGTTGGTGAGATATCTGGAGAATGTCCTGGCCAGGTCTGCAGTCGAACATTTTCTGTATCCAGAAAGGCCGTACAGGACCTGCAACATGATGTCGTGCATTATCATGCTGAAATGTGGGTTTCGCAGGGATCGAATGGAGGGTAGAGCCACGTGTCGTAACACATCAGAAATGCAACGTCCACTGTTCAAAGTGCGGTTAATGCGAAGAAGAGGTGACCGAGACGTGTAACCAGTGGCACTCCATACCATCACGCCGGGTGATACGCCAGTATGGCGATGACGAATACACGCTTCAAATGTGCGTTCACCGCGATGTCTCCAAACACGGATGCGACCATCATGATGCTGTAAACAGACCCTGGATTCATCCGAAAAAATAACTTTTTCCCATTGTGCACCCAGGTCCGTCATTGAGTACGCCATCGCAGGCGCTCCTGTCTGTAATGAAGCGTCTAGGGTAACCGCAGCCATGGTCTCCGATCTGATAGCCCATCCTGCTGCAAACGTCGTCGAACTGTTCGTGCAGATGGTTGTTGTCTAGCAAACGTCCCCATCTGTTGACTCAGAGATCGAGACGTGGCTGCACGATCCGTTACAACTATGCGGATAAGATGCCTGTCATCTTGACTGCTAATGATACGAGGCCGTTGGGATCCATAAAGGCGTTCCGTATTACCCTCCTGAACCCACTGATTCCATATTCTGCTAACATTCATTGGATCTAGACCAACGCGAGCATCAATGTCGCGATACGATAAACTGCAATCGTGATAGGCTACCATCCTACCTATATAAATGTAGGAAACGTGATGGTATGCATTTTTTCTCCTTACACAAGGCATCACAACAACGCTTCACCAGGCAACGCCAGTCAACTGCCGTTTGTGTATGAGAAATCGGTTGGAAACGTTCCTCATGTCAGCACGTTGTAGGTGTTACCATCGGCGCCAACCTTGTGTGGATGGTCTGAAAAGCTTATCATTTGCATATCACAGCATCTTCTTCCTGTCAGTTAAATTTCGCGTCTGTAGCGTGTCATCTTCGTGGTGTAGCAATTTTAATGGCCAGCAGTGTAGTTAGTGATGTAGCAGTTGTGATTTTCATACTTGTGTTCGGTGTAAAATAACCCATCAAAATGAAGCGTATATATCAGCTGAGGTCCAATCTTGGCGTCAACACCTCAGATGTCGAATTCTACGAGAATTATTGTGATGAGTGCTGTATAGATAATGTGACTAAACGTAATAACGTGGCGATTGAGGAATCTGTATTGATTAAAGAGGTTCGGCGTATTCAAGAGAAACTTGCTCCCAGAATGAACCTGATTAGCTAGATACTATAGGCGTGCCCAGTACCAATCAAACTGTGGGTGTAGACATTGAGTCCTCTGCACCAATAAGTATGAAAATGTTGTTTCAGTTTTTAGTTTAATAACGAACAAGAACGCAGACATAAAGCTTTGGGGTAACATAATTTAGAAATAAAGGAATTATTAGGGAACAAGAACATAGGGAGAACGCCTATAAGAAGTAAAATCTCTACTTAGTTTGAAAATACCAATTGGGAAACAGAGAAGCAATTGTCAGATACTTTACGTAAGCTATTATTAACTGTAGAATCAGCTCAATGTGTAACCAATTCCTTGAAAACTTATGTAGCTTATCTAGAGGAGAATGTAAATAACATTGAAAATAACATGTTAAAATGACTGCCCGGATCAAACAGGTTTGTGATCAGGTTAAAAAGTGGCAAGTAGTCGGCCATTAGTGCATTGTTGACTATCTGACAGAACAAGCTAAAAAAGTAGAAGACGATTTATCTGAGTGGTTGGAAGCAAAATCCGTGGATGATCTGACTGAGGTTAATGGCACTATTAATAATGTGATGCAACAACGTAGACCAGATGCACCAAAGAGCGACGAATCTGAAACGGTAGCTAAGCTTAAAGAAGAATTCAATTTTAAAAGGGAAAAAGGTATGTCTGAACTGCCTATGCAGCTGAAAGTGTGGATAGACAACTAAATAAAATGGATATTCCGCATAGGAAACATCATTATAGGGACAACTGCTCAGACGTCAATTATCATCATCATTCAACAATAAGGAAACATAATTGGTGTGAAGGGTAATGATAATGAACGTAGTAACGATGAAATGGATGATGATGAACTAAACTATGTGTATCGGAGGCCTACTATGTCATCAAAGGTTGAACACAGTATATTTAAATCTAGACAGTTTCTCACGTTTTCTAATGAAAAGATTTCCATACACCCCACGGTTTTCACAAAAAGTTTTAAAAATGTATTCCCGCGTTAATGGGGAGAAAGATATAAAATTCAGTTCATCGTATCAAAAAAGAATTGTGAAGTATCTCTGTGGGTGTCTGAAACTGCTGAGATATGTCGAACATGTAAAGATTTAGAAAGGTTGTTTGTAGCGAAATATTGGTCGCAAACAAACAAAATAAGCTTAGGAATAAAATTTATAGTCCATAAACTTTAATCCCAAGATGGGTACACTCAGGAATTTTTTGAAAAATACATTAACAAAACCAGTTAGTGGGATAATGCTATCAGCCATAGTGAGGTCCTTAGAATACTGACCGGAAAATTGCCCAAACATTTAAGAGAAACGTTGGAAAATGTACCGGTAGATGACGTATGTAACTTTCTATCAGTAACTGATTCACTGAATGTCATTAAGAAAGACGCAAAAAGCAAGGGAAACCAATTTTATACCAATGAGATTTGCTTTTCGCAACAGGGTAACGTTAAAGGTAGCAACGGGAAACCGAAAACTGGTGGGAATGGAAACCCTGGTAGGAGCGATCGCGATGTAATCTACAATGATCGTAAAAATAGTAATCCGGGAAGTCAAAATTATTGGTCTGATAATTGTAGTCAAAATAAAGATGAGAGCAGAAAATATACTTGCAAATGAAACATCAGAAATTTTCCGAAAGGCCGTTCCGAGGGATTTAATAGAAAAGAGAATTATGATGAACAGCATCAAAGTCATGGACCACTTAATGATAGGCATGTTAATAGGGGAAATAGCCAGAATGCACATTGAGGGGCTCCTGCGAATGTGATAAAGGCAAATAGTCAACATGAGCCAACATCGGTGCTCCATAGACTGAGTCTAATACAATTATAACGCTGAATGTAACAGGCAAGGTTCGGGATTTAGGGTGGTGGTGCTCAACGAGACGGGTAGCCCTCAGCCAGATAATACAACACACTAGAACCAGCTGCTCTGAGAATTCCCAGTGTGGCTGGTGGAGTCTTGGGAGGCCATGGCAATATTAATCTGTATGTTTTAAGGTATAATGAGGGAGCAGACGTTCGACACGAACTGTTAGACAACCCGGGAAAATTACGTAATAGTCCCGTGGGAGTGGTACAGGATGCTGTTAAGGTCAAAATCATTTACGAAGATGTTGAAATTCTGTTAGATACCGGCGCTGCTTTCAATATGATGGATATTGGGTTGTTTAAATATTTAGCCATTTAACAAAGGTTACCTGTATCGCCTGTAACTAGCGGCACCTTGTCTGGAGTATTTGGATCACGCTCCGTCGTCATTAAATCCCAAGTATTAGTGGATGCAGAAACACAAGGTGAAGTAATAGAATGTACCACCTTGTTGGTTCCTCATTTATCTATTCCTTGTATTTGGGGGACTGACTTTATTGGTGGACGAGACTCAATGCTTGACATCACGAAACACGAAAGGAAAGTGTATTCTGAACAATCAGCATAGGGCAGTTACGTTGCATCTAGTACGGAAGCTCGAATATGTGCAAAATATATGTAATAGAATAAGATTTGAGACTATGGAAGTAAAATTACTTTACTTGAATAATGATTATCACCGACGTTCATTAACTGAGAATACTGTGTCGGAAATAAAAGAATTAGTATCTCAAAAAACGATAGAGTCCTAATATTTGTAGGACGAACAGAGGAGTAATTTAGCAGCTGTAATTAATGCATATATTAATGTATTTGATACTAAGCCAGGCCTTATTAAAGATTGTGAATATCATATGGACGTCTAGCCGCATCAAACCTGTTGTAAATACTCATACACAATACCTTAGGCATATAAGGAAAAAGTGGCCAAAGAGACTAAAAACATTTTGGATTTGGACATAATTGAACCGTCTACTTCACCACACAGTACTCCCTTGGTAGCAGTGGGAAAGGCAGATGGTAGTTTAGGCCTAGTTCTGGACGAGCGTGATATAGATAAAATCATAAACCCTCTGCGTACGAAACCTGAGAACTTAGAAGAATTGGTCCAAAGTTTTCATGGGAGCTATCAAAAGACTGAGCAAGAAATGGCAACATTTGTGCATAGGTCCTTATCAAATTGTGTACATACCGCATGCTGGTAGCTATGTACCACGAGGTGTTGATAATACTGGTAACAAGAGAGGATTATTTCCTCATAAAAATCTGAAAAAATGCTATGAATAAATCTTAAGGTTTCGAAAATAATTTCAAGATTCTATAGAAGGGTTGTTATTTTCAAGTCTACGTAGTGAAGAGAGTCATTTCATAGTTGTTGGTTCGTAGAATTTTTTTTTAATTTATGTAGTATAGTTTTAAGTATGCCTCTTTTGTAAAGTCAGTTTATGAGGCGTGTTTTTGTAAAAGCTCTGTGATGCACTGGGGGTTTAATAAGAGCATAACGCCGAAGAACTTTATCCTACAATGGAAAGTTAACTATTTCCGAGGCACAATATTGATTTGATAGTAAAAAACAGTAATTGATACAGACAGTGACGTACACGATCGTGTGAATTGGAAAATACCAGTGTTTAAATGACAATGAAAAATTTTGATGCATGATGATAGAAGTTAGTAGTAGCAAGTAGGTTTCATGATTCAAAACCGATAAATTGACAGAATCCGTACTTGATGTTTAACAGTTAATCTTTGCCTCTAAAGCATGTGTTAAGCGTTCGGAAATTACTACGGACGGAATCCGAACACAATTGTGAATATGTTTCATGTGATCGCATTACTGTTTCGGAACTGCTAAAGACAGAATCTGAGCTCGTAAGGAAAAATTTTAGTGGCAACAATATAAATGTCTAATTATGTGTGTGGAACAAAACGTAATAATTCATGAAAATATCATTAGTATGATTTTATCTACGATGAATGATGAATAGGTGTGGACTGAGTAAATGAAGAAGCCAGTCTTGACAAGGACATAGTTGGAAACCGCTAAAGTGTCACAGGACTTATTATATATATATATATATATATATATATATATATATATATATATATATGTGTGTGTGTGTGTGTGTGTGTGTGTGTGTGTGTGTGTTATAATAATATTGTTTATTCTTGGTCCTGAGGTGATAGCTAATCACTGCCAAAATATATGCATTTCTTTATGTTTCATATTCTCCATGCTGAGTTGTGATAAACAACTGTTCGTGTACCATCCTGAGTCAACATGCTGTCGCCCCCCAAACAACCCGACGGAGCGAGAAGCTGCGTCAGCGACGATACTAACATCTCATCGTAGTCAGTCACGTTGCATTGGTACTTCAATCATCTGGGTGCCACTGCTGCTGGCGAGTGCTGCAGATACGACCTGGCTCACCGTCATGGGATGCAGTCGAGGTTGCCTCAATTGACGCAGCCGAACACAAGCCGGCAGATCATCACAAGACCCAGCTGCCAGATTTATGATGATGGTGAACGAATACGAGAGCTGCAGAGCAATGGACAAAATTTTATCTGCAGCACGACTAGAAAACTTGCACTTTGAACTTGCGATCAAATGCATGGAGATGACAAGCAATAAGGTGATGTCATTACAACCCCAGCAGCGCATAACCGTGGTGACATTCCGGGAACCGGTGCTACTACTGCGGCGTGGCCATTGGCCGAAGGCTCGAGAAAACGGAAGGAAATATTTTCCAAAAATATATCGGGAGTATACTCTCCAGTTGGGGGTCACCCACACAGAAACTCCTTACACATTTTAATGCAAGCAGTTATAGACAAAATAGTGAAGCACAACATATGTAACAGGATTAGTTGCAATTCTTAAAACAAAGTTGCGCTGTTCGCGTACGTTTGAAGGAATCACCCACTACCTTAGCAAAGGACTTTAGCATTAAATTGGGTCGAGTTTGAAGTGTTATAACACATACGATATTATTGGTGTTGACAACATCTGCAGCGTATTGTAATTATGGCAATCTTGCCTTTACATCCGTTCAATTATCCTGAGTTTATATAGTGCCCGGAGAGAAACGAACGTCTGAAATAAATGTGCGCGTGCTGAGTGACAAATGGTAGCAAAATTGACATAGTTATAATTCACGTTCATAATATACGCTGTAATTAAATGTACTTTTCCCATATTTTACGCCATTAAGCAGCTGCAACAATGGCCCATCGATATTGGTGCGATGTAGCTGCTATGCATGGCAATATTATCTTAAGTACCGGGTATATTGTTCGTGGGGCCGTTTGTTGCCGTTAATTGCCGAGCTGTGGCCGATGTACAGCCAGTGTTTCCCTGCTGTGGCTGAGAATGCCTCGTATGTCGGACAACACATACCTGTGTCACTCTGTATAACTACTCCTCCACACTCTAGTCCTTGATTCTTAATATGAGGCTTCACAGTCTTGTCACGTGAAACATTACGACTTCACTTAACTTGATAAGTTTACAGATGTATGTAGAGTCTTTCAAATAGTTTGTTGTGTACAGCGATGTAAAAGTGAACAAACTCGATAATCGTGAATGTTATAAATGCAATACATCTACGACCGCACCTGTTTAATAAGGAATGTTGTATGTAGGAGTACGAAGACCACAATATGGGAAACGGCACTCTCGCTGTGATCGTCGCAGTAAGCCATAGCTGTACTCCACATAGGTTATAAATATTCAAAACTTTTTCTAACTTTCATCGTGTAAGTCTCTGTACTTAAGACCAGTAACATGTCAGCTGCCACTGTTTATCATTATGATTTCTGAATGCGTTACTTTCATGTCCCATACCTCAGATGTATCGGCTTTATGTAATTAACGATCTATCACTATGCTGGTGAATAAAATTAAAGTATTATCATAAATACGAAATTGTTGTTTCGCACATATGACAGTGAATTTATTGCGCTCTTCCTGCCATAGTGTGACATACTTTAAAGAGCAGTTCTGTATAGACAATCGGTAGACAGAAACCGTTGTGTTGTAAGCTGTCTAGTAATAACTGGTATGCGGTACATCATTAAGCTATTGTTCTTATCAGTTCTCGGTTCAATGCGTGTATGTATCCAGCGTTAGCTGAGGATTTGATGTTTTGGAAGCTGTTGGCACAAATCCTCTTTTATAGCGTTATTACTAAATTTGAAGAAAAGGAGAAACCCTCACTCACTCCACTCCCTCCTTTTCCGACCATTTAGCGGCAGTGTCATGGCCCTTGGTAACACCTGTGGCACAGAAAAATCAAGCCTCCGTCTTTGCTTGCGGTCGCTGCTATTTAAGCGTTGTATTGTGCACGAACACGTATGGAAATCATTTCTCAGAACGTGTTCGCGGCAAAATGTGGTTCGTAAGCACACCAGCCACTAGGCCATCAAAAACAGTGGACGATGATCGTGATGAATCACATGCCACCAATGACATGCTTGGAACATAGTCTTTCTACTCTCACAAACGTTAATGAGAATACGATAGCTCAGGAACACAGTAAACTATGTTAATAGTCTGTATCTGACTGTTCAACAGCAAACTTTAATTATTGAACTTCAAGCACCAATTTCATCTTTAGAAAGCATATGCTGGCTAATGAGCCTATATTGGTAACAAGTATTTCCATTGAGAAGTTCTTAAAATGGCACATTCGAGAAAAACAATGAAGCAAAAAATTATTGTATCTCTTAGAATAAGCGAATTCCGTTAAGTCATTTTCAGCTAATACCACAATACATGCAATACATTTCTTCTTCACGCAAAAATTTCGAAATATGAATAACTGGTAGTCCTCCATCCTGACGATACGTCTTCCAGATCGTTCATATATTATGATATTTCATAGCAAGATACTGTTAATCCGTGTATTGCAGTGTGGGTGCCTTTGAAGCGACTAATCAATACGTTAACCACTTAATCTACCGCACGAAAATTAATATAAGTTGTAAAATTTCCTATATACTCTCACTACCAGATTAATTTACCCTGTAAATCCAACAATAGTATTAGCGCCGAACACAAAAAAGGCTCACCTGCAGACTGTGAGGGAATATGGAATGACAAATCCTAGTTTACAACGTAGTACGGGACATAGCACACTGTTACAGTAGGCGGCAGTTCGTAAGGGTTTGTGGCACTGTGTCTGTACTGGTCTACTTGCCAGTACTACGTCTTTGGTGGCCCGCCGCACTGCTGCAAGCTGTGAAACTCACCCGACTTCAACTGTTGCGTAATTATCAGCACGCTGCACTTCAATAAGTGAAAATTACCTAATTAGGCTATCACATTTCCGAAATGTTGAATACAAGTATTAATAAAGGGAAAGTGATTCTGGCTGAACTGATCTACATTGTGAATGCCCTGTGTCCTCAAAATAAGTGGCTGTACATTCGTAATTACATCAACACACATTCAAAAACGCCTATCAATGCTCAAACAGCCTGTTCAGTCGCTAGCGTGTCATTATGAGGGGTGCAATGGTCACACGAAAACTGCACTCATGTAAGAGCTTACTTATTACAAATATCGCAGCACAACCTGTCGACGTTGAGAAGATGTAATTAACGCTCTTTGCTACGCGGGAATACTCACGCCTCGCCAGGATAGTTGGGAAAGAGGTAAATATATAATCTATTGTTCTGAAATTCAATAAATCTCATAAATTACGATCCGCAAGATAAGGGTTATCCACGATAAAAGTATCACAACACTTGCGCAGTTAAAAGCTCGATAGTATGCCTCACTGACCTACCGTCACAGACGGAGGTGATGCGCCACAAGTTTCACTCATTAACTACTAGCGTCTAAATTTCAGCAGTTTCTCGCCAACAGAACTGAGCTTCTAAGACTTTATTTACGTTCACTACCTTGTAACTACACTTAGATGACGTTTCTAGCACAGTATGTGCATTACCGAAGTTTATTGTGCTATCAAGATGGACCGACCGTCGACACACATCCGTCCTGTTCACCACACTGCTACACTGCTAACGATTCTTAACGGCAGTGACATCAGACACCACTGGTCAACAGATATAGTGACGGGAAAAAATCGCAATATCAAAAAATATCAAATTATTACCGTAGAGTAATGAAATTTCGGGAGGGCATTCGTCTAGGCCATATTTTGAAGTGATTAACATCGCAAGACCACAAATAATGTAAGCGCGAGATAAGCCATTGCTACTATTAAATTCTGATACATTAATAACCGATGTAACCGCCAAAATGTTGAATGCATGCATGGAAACGTGCGTACATTACGTTGTACATATGCCTGGCGTCGTTTTGTGGGTTTGAGTTCCAAGTCTGCTGCTCTTGCTCGGTAATACAGGGACACCAAATTCTGTTTGTGGATGACGCTGGAGTAGTCGTCCGATTATGTTAAAAAATGGTTCAAATGGCTCTGAGCACTATGCGACTTAACTTCTTAGGTCATCAGTCGCCTAGAACTTAGAACTAATTAAAACTAACTAACCTAAGGACATCACTCACATCCATGCCCGAGGCAGGATTCGAAGCTGCGTCCGTAGCGGTCGCTCGGTTCCGGACTGTAGCGCCTAGAACCGCACGCCACTCCGGCCGGCTCCGATTATGTCCCATATGTACCCGATAGGGGGCATATCTAGAGACCAAGCAGGTCAAGGCAACATTTCGCCACCTTGTGGAGCATTCTCATCTACAAGAGCGTTATGTGGACGAGCTTTCCATCAATGAGAGCACAGCAGGTCGAATCACCAGATTGAGGTACAAATTTGCTGTCAGGGCGCACGAGATTACTCTTAACGTCGTACGAAATCACAACCCAGACGGTAAATGCAGGAGTAGGTCCAGAGTGTCTACCACATCGACTGAGTGGTTGCAGGCCCTCAACTGATCTCATCCTGTCCAACACACAGATATCACTGGTATCGAGGCACAACCGGCTTTCATCAGAAAACACAACAGACCTCACCCTTAATATCCAGTCAGCTCTCGCTTGGCACCACTGAGTGGCTAATGGTGGTAATTAGGAGTCAGTGGAATGCATACTAGAGGGCGTCTGTCTCGAAGGTGTTCATGAAGCAAACAGTTTGTAACAGTTCGGTGTGTAACTCTCGTTCAACTTATGCTCAAATTGATACTGCAGGTACAGCATGGTGTGCCAGAGCCCTTCACTGAAAACGATGGTCTTCCCTGACGGTATTGCCGTTTGGCTTTCTGGAGCACGATCCTCTGGCGGCCATAAATTATCGTGACGCTGCTAGCATTCACGTACAGTGCCTAGACCCCTGTAAATACTTTCTGGAATACCGCAGAAAGAACATCCAGCTTCTCATCGCCCTACTTCACAACCTCGTTCGAATTCAAGTTAGATGCTGCTAATGTCATCTTTGTCACCTTGAAGGCATTCTTGACTAACATCAACTCAACACGTCCCATCGCAAAGACAATTTACCCCCAACGACCTTTACTCAGTGTATTTAAAACAAACTTAATTTGCATCCTCCTAGTGGCGCTATTAGTGCGTGAAATTTGAATTAACAGTATCTTTCACTCGTAGAAACACAGCTACAAACTTCCGTTTATGTCGCCCAACGTCTTCTTGGTGTTACGATGTTTTTTAGTCAGTATATTATCTCTGCTTGGTATTACATCCATTTCTCAGATTTACGTACAGGGAAACAAAAACAAAACACCACTTTAATAAATACGGAGAATCTTCTATCGTCGGTCAAAAAAATGCAGGGTCAGATATTTTTCTTTTCTTATGGACTCGTCCACTTTTGTATCGCACTGCGGTACCTTGTGGCACTTTGGTTGTACCACACCACATACAGCGTTCCGGTAACTACAACCCGCCAAAATCCGGCCACTGAAAGACACACAGGATGCACCATGTCCGCTGCCTGAAAAGAGGAGAATTTTCACCGGCTGACTTACGGAAAGGGCTGCTCAGTGTTGCAGCGCCAGGATCGAACCAGACAGTGACACAATCATGGACCTATTTCCTACCCTAATCTTCTGCCTCCTGGAAACAGTTTGTCTATGCTTCCACGGGTCATGTGCTGAACCAGCCCACAATCAGTTAGTCATTCGGTGGATTCCAACATGACTCGTTCTGCGAGCTCCGGCAGAAGCCTCCGACACCGCTCTTGACACTGCCCGACACTGCACCGACCGCACTCTGTTTATCACAGCAACGCCTCTTACACTGCTGGCGAGATTGCCGCCTGGCCTCACAATGCTTCTTGATGTTCCACCTGCAGCCACTGCAGACTTTGGCAGCCTGCATACTGCTGGTCTGCACATCAGCGTCCCGCCCACAGCTGGCATTCGCATTGTGGGTCTGCTCTCCAAGTCTGCACTCCAACAGCCCACCTGCTTTTGCCACACTTCGCGTTGGTCTGCTCACTAAAGGTTCTGCCCGTCACCAGCTAGCATTCCAGTATCCTACCTGCGCTCAGCATATGCGCCTCAGGCCCATGCACCACTGGCCTTTTGGCGTCATTGCCACCGTGAACACAAGTGCACGAACGCCCATCTCAACGCGACGTTGAATCGCTATGCGGCCAAACTGTGTGTGCACGAGTCTTTTCTGCCTTTTTCAAGACCACTCTGAAAGACCTCTACACCTCGGATGCTACCGGATCCTGCACTGCGGGTCTCTCCAATTCCTGCTACTCAGACCTTTCCTGCTCAAATGAATGTGTGTCCATTTAAAAATTATTGGTGGACTGTTGCTCACCAACATCAAAAACTGTTTCTTGCTCGTGTTTCGGCGCCACTAGCACATCCAGCGCCACCTCATTCGCGGCCATCATCTTTTGTGGCACCTTCTGCTGTCACTGACGACCTTCCAAACGGCTTTGCCATCCACTCGTCCTCCGCTCGTTGTCGAGTTCGAAAAACTTTGCCCTCTCCAATGGCCTCCATCATTCTTTTTTTTCCGTCTGTCACAGCTCTCCCTACTTATTTTTCAGCAAGCCCGATACTGCTCTTTACCTTTTTCAAGTTTTCTTCTGCGCACTTCTACATGTGTTAACATTATTCCATGTACTGATACTCTCAGAAGCGCTCTTCTGTACACGGCATTGCGCACACTACTGGAGGCCGTTTGGCATGTCACCCCTCTTCTACCATAAGCTTGAATCTCTTCCAGCACAGGTCAACCTCTAGGTCTCCTGTGGTATGTTGTGTTTGTCCGTGTTTCCCCGACTTCTCCTCGATTACTGTTGTCAATACCGAACTTTTTCTCAATTCTTTGACCGTCTGCATGCTCTCACGATTTGATAATTATAATTCCAGTAAAATAATTATAATTCCAGTAAAGCACGGGACACTCTCGTGGACCTCTTCCTCGAATATCTCAGAGGCAGCTGGTTCCCTGTTGCCCCTCGCTGGGCTACCTCACGTTGCCATAAGCTGGTTCCCTGTTGCCCCTCGCTGGGCTACCTCACGTTGCCATACTGTCGTCTGCCATGGATCAGGCTGTGATGCTGTTGGCAACCGACGACTGATAGCCCTGAGGCACCAACATCTGTGGGCTACAGTACTGACACCTTCACATACCTGTCGTCTGACGGCCATCCTCCTCTTGCCAAGCCAAATGCTGCACTCTGTATGTCACAGCCAAGGCCTGCCTTTTCCCAAGGGTATCCTTCCTCCTGACCTCCATTGATTACCACACGTGTTCCACTTTCTCTACCTCAGTCCTCGTCTGCCAATGAATGTTGGCCATTTAGTGGTCATGCCTAATGTTGTTTCTTCCGCCTTCTGTGGCACCCACTGCTGGCCTCCTTTATGAGGGCTTCACAATCTGACTAGCCAGTTGGTGTACGCCATCAGCATTTGACACTCCAAAGGCACTTTCATCCTCTCGGCCATGTTGAGCCTTTCTCATACGAGACTACCTCCCAACGTTCTTTTCCGTTTGATTTCATATTTTGGTCATATTCCTCCCAAGAGCACAGCACTGGCAAGGCTCTTACACCACAGTACTGTCTGTGCTCTTACATCTCACATCTCATGCACCTGCACTCTATTCAGGGAGTGGACTCTGCCTGATGTCAACCTTAATCTGCAGGTCTCCGCATGCTGACACCCTTCCTTGGTTGCCCTCTCTACCCACCTCCATCCTAGCCTCTCCTTTTGGCTCCACCAAGTTGAATTCATGAAGGACTTCGTCAGCAGCACGCTCGCTGCCTCCTTTCTGCGGCCCCAAGTGGTCGCTGCCTACCAACGACCACTGTTCTGTTAGCCTATAGTCTTACTATTCACGAGCCTCTACACGGTCTCCCAGCAGGTGTCGCAGTAACGCCGATCATGAGCCCGCCTGAGGCGACTGCCTTAAATCTCTCACCGGCTCTGCTGTCACCAGCTGCTACCATTTTCCACCAGGCACAATTGCGTCGTGGATCTCAGCATTTATGAACGCTGTGATGAAATCCTGCTTCATTGATTAAACCTAGACTCTGACAGATGGGTACTGTATAACCTTCTAACTTTTTGTCTACATGTGACTCTTCATTTTGGTCCTGTCATTACGTAGTGTCTCCTTATTTTCCTGTTTCTAACGTTCCTTGCTTACTGACGTAATATCTTTACCGAATGCCCATCAGTAAGTGCTGCCCTCTTTCGGACACAAACATAAAATTGCTTCACCACCTCCGGTGTTCACACCGTCCCCCCAAATACACTATATGGCCAATCCGACTCCAGGAAACTCTGAGTCAATTTTGATGCGGTTGCGTAGTTACAACTTAAATTTCTCTACTCCATATATTACGATTGTTATGCTGTTTTTGCCAATCTAATTATAACAGAATACTGCACCTAATGAATGTTTTGTAGCTATTTACATTTGTTAATTATCATTCTTAATCGTTGGAACAGTTAATCATCTGTAGTTCTATGACAGCACAGTGCCACGCGCCAAAGTTAAGGACTGTTATTTATGTTGTCCTACACAGGAGAATAACACGACTAGAGCTGTAACTCCATTTCTTTAGAAATTTCGCTCAGAGAAAGAGCGAGTTCAAGTATCTTGAAAACAAAGTAACGGTTCTAGTACAAATCATAAATCAGACGGTCCTCATACGACCTACAGTGAAATGAATCACAGGCCACCCAAAATTTCTGAAAAAAAGAAAAAAGAAGTGAAGCTACAAAACCTGAACGGAGTTCCTGGTAGATCGAGTTCTGGCACTTGCCGTGTCCTCCTCATCAGTAGTTGGTGTTTTCGCATAACCGGCGTTCAATTACGGCATTGGTTAACGATGAGCTGCTAAAATGTGTGATGACATGAACCAAATGAAATTACATTCAAACATTAAATCAGATAACCACGGCTTTGTGGGTGCTACATTTGCCAACAGCTGTTATGAACTAACGACCGAGTAAGGCATTCCCAACATTTTTCCTTCTCATAAAGACATCAGTCATTATACAGAGGGTACTACACTCTTCAGCGCTCTAAAACACCCATGAAAACGATTATAATAAATGTTTCATGAGAGAATAGGAAATTAAAACTGTTTAGTCTCATAAGTAAAGATCACTGAAAACAAAAGGTCCTTGGTAAAAGACAGTGAAACGTTTTGGTTAAAGTATCTTGAAAACGAAGTAACGGTACTAGTACAGATCATAAATGAGACGGTCCTCATACGACCTACAGTGAAATGAATCACAGGCCACCCAAAATTTCTGAAGAAAAGAAAAAAAGAAGAAGTGAAGCTACTAATCTTGGCCAAGACTACACCTACAAAACCACATTTCCTTTGTAAATCAATGTAATATATTTAAAACCATTTAACAGGCATAATGGGGCCTCGTTATATATAATAATATAAGCAATGAACAGTGACCACCAAGATGACCAATCATAATGCTACATGACAATACGAAGAGATCTGTGAACAGTCTGACAACACAGTGGATCACGCAGTAAGTCGAACAAAAACGCTTCCAAATACCATGAAAGTTAATCAGCGGCGAATAGTAATGCCAACAGCGGACAAGAGTTTTCGTACTAAACTCTAAAGCTCACCCTTTAATGAAGTGTGTTTTTCCTTCTCTTCATCCTTTGAAAACTCAAAATTAGTGTTGTGGAATCCAGTCAAAGTAGCAAATGACATAGTCGGTACGTCTTATCTCTATTGACCTTTAGACAGTACATTCAATAGTGCACCAACAGCTTGTAATCTCGATGGAAAACTAGCTGGCCCACGAAAAGTAGCACTTTTTTTGTCAATGCTCGGTTTGGGCTCAAGACATAACTAGCAACTTCACTTCACTTTTAGGTGACACGCAGAAAATATGCTATCAAAGATGTCACCGGCTTTCCGTCCAGGGTAACATTGTGCCCACATACTAACAGATCCCCCGCTGTCTCACAAGACTCCCTAACACTTTCATTCATTGGAGGTGACAAGATGACGTGCCAGTACGCATACGGCACTTTGTAGACCCATAGCTCGACGGTGGTACCTCCTAGCGAGTCTCCGAACTGAGTTACATAGAGACGCGGGCTTGGTATCATTGGATGTGAATAGGGAAATAGCTCACCTTTTTATTTCTCCTTTCTTTTAGTTTTACAACTTCTTTCTCTAAAGTTTCCAGCACTGCATCGCTGATAGTAACACCTTTTTCTGTCGTCGGTCTCACCCTTTCCAAGATGTCTTCCATTCTGCTTGTAAGCGGGTCGGAATATTCAGACTTCAGTTTGGCCAGTTCCACTTCTTTTCATGTGGTTTTTTTGTAATATGTTTCGGCCTGGTTCTTACGTCTCCCATAAGTAGGTTGTGCTCTGTAGTGGTATTTGCTCCAAGAAAAGTTTAAATCATCCAGATACTGTTTTTAAATTTTTGATGTTTTCTTCATCACCTGGGATTTCCCAGGTACAAAGTATTTGTTTATGATTGTTGAAATAGTTGTAGACAATCAAAAGCCAAGACCCTCACAAACCCTACCAGCTAATGTCCTCCTCGATCCGTTGTCCAAGCTCATAATCTCCAACATTTCCATGAGTAATTCTGTTCACAACGTAGTTCCAATCAGCCATTATCACTGTTCTCTCTGGACCTTCCTCATTTTTCTATCTGTTCATATATCTTGTCAATCCCTTCCCCATCTGCCTCCGATGTAAGCATGTACGTTTGAACAAATAAGGTATTTACCGGGTCACTCAATATCTTCATTTCTATCACCCTGTCACTATCAGGTGTTACCTTAATTATGTTCTTATCCAGATTCTTCAATAAGGCGACTCCTTCTTTGGAGTGTCCTGTCCTGCAAATCATCCCATACGCTTCAGAAACCAAGTCTCCTTCTCCTTTGCATCGCCCTTGACAATGTCCTAAGACGACGATATTGTATCTCTACATTTCCTTCTTCATATTTCCGGGTTTACCTTTCTCGTTTTTTGTTTCACATTCCAAGTTCCGATCCTCAGTCCATGAATTTCAATTATCTCTTGCTTAATCTCACAAAGGACTACTTTCCTGGGGTAGTGCCCACGAGGAGGGCTCATTGTGGACATATTACTCCCGATTGTTTGTTCTCGGGAAGAACCATTCCATGAGGGGACTGGTGCAGTCGGACTAGGGATACTAGAAGGGTTTTTAACACGTAACAGTACGTCGTGTGTCGCAGATATCGAGTGAACGTGCCGATGGAAAGTGCCGCCGTGTGAAGGGGGGAAAGTCTCCCCGAAACTGTAATGGAATACTAAATGTGTTCGTAGAACGGTGAATGCCGGCAGTAATTGGAAAGTTACTTATTAACAGACTTGTAGCCTGCACGACGCTGTAGTTCAGTGACATACCATTTCACCTGTTTCATCTCCAATGATAATTTCATGTGATGTAGGACATTCTAGTTTTATCTCTTCCTTGCGGATACCTCATCGGTATCTTCTACTTTCCTACTGTCAGATTAGACGCCATAGGATGGCGTACGTTCATTGCAGCCCAAGAAAATTTTGTCTGCAACCATATCGATTTTGATAGGAACTGTGTAACTATCTGGATGACTGTAAAATGTCTACGTGTAATCACGATAATTGTAGGATGTATTTATCGCCCACCCTATTCCGCCGTGCAGTTTTAGAGTCATTCAAAGAAAGCCAAAGATCAGTAGCGTGTAAGTATCAGGATAGAACAGTGTTAGCGGGAGGCGACTTTAACATAACGACCGTAGACTGGGACATCCTTGGATTCATTGCAGCGGTCACGGATAGCCAGTCTTGGGAAGTGCATTAGAACACGTTTTCCGAATGCTGTCTCGAGCAGCTAGTTCGACAGCCCACACACAATGGAACTATTTTATACATTGTAGCCACAAACAAATCTTACCTCGTCAATGTTGTGAATATTTGGACACGGATTAGTGATCATGATGTCATCATTGCGGCGATGGTTATCAAAATTAGCAAACCACTGCAGAGAGCTACGAGAGTGGTTTCGCTGAAAAGAGCAAGAAATCTGTTGCTACCGTTCCACATAAACGCTGAATAGATATCATCTAGATCCTGTATGATAGAAGTAGAATCTGTGAACGAAGTTTGACCAGACTGTAATTTGAGCTCTGGAGAAGCAGTGCGAAGTAAGTCGATTAAAACCGGAAAAGATCCGTAGTGGTTTAATAAAAAAATTTGGAAAATCCAGAGGAAGCAAAGACTGTCGCACTATCGATTCAAAACGAAACACACTAGTGACGGTAGGCAAAAGTTAGTAGGGATTCGTGAGTCTGTAAAAAGATTGATGTGCAACCTGTCAACAACTAACACCTTCATACATTTTCAAAAGATGTAGCCGAGAGATGTATAATTCCAAGCAGTATAGCTAAGCAGGTCTCACTCTTCTATCCGGCTACTGGTTGAGCAACCTTGTGTGGCAACAAAAAACTGCAAAAGGAAAGCTAGGGTTTAAACTTCGGTTTTAAGAAACCGTGCAGACAGGAGAACAGTGCAAACATATAGTCGTTTCAACATCGCGCTGACTATCGTATGCAGAACGTAGATTGCTACCGCAAAGAAGCAAAAAAAGAAAAAAGTACGTCGCCAGGACAAGATTGAAACCTACTTAATTTTACAAAGCGTACTTTAGGCCATTGAACTCTTACTAATCTTGCATTTATCTTCAGTCTCTCGCACAGAGTATAGTTCCAAGTGAGTGGAAAAAGAGCAGTTGGATAGTACATATAAGAAGTGTAAATAAATGGCTCCCGCAAAATTACAATGTCCTTAACATATTCTCAGTTAGAATATAATAAACTTCTTTGAAGCGGAAAAGCTTCTGCTCATAAATCAGCAAATCAGCACGGTTTTACAAAGCATCGCCGATGCGGAACGCAGCTTTCCCTTTCCTCACATAATACCCAGCGAACTATGGGTCAACAGGAAGATTCCATATCCCTAGCTTTCCGAAAACCGTTTGACACAGTGCCCACTGCAGACTGTTAACGAAGAATCGAGATTATCTATTTAGTTCCCAGATATTTGAATTTCTCGACGATCTCATAAGTAATAGGACCAAGTACGTTTTTCTCAACAACGAGTGTTCATAGGGACAAGGGTATCATCAGCAGTGGCCTAGTGTGACAGGACCGCTATTATTTTATACATAGATAAATGATCTGACGAATAGGGCGAACAGCAATCTGCGGTTATGCGCTGATTATGCTGCGGTGTACGGGAGATGTTGTCGTTGAGTGACTGCAGGAGAATACTAGAGGACTTAGAAAAAATTTCTAACAGTGTGATGAATGGCAGCTAGCTCTAAATAAGAAAAACGTAAATTAATGCAGATAAGTAGAATAAACAATCCTGCAATGTTCGAATACGGTATTCATAGTGTGTACGTTCTGCAGTCAGGGGGAAAAAATTAAGTGCGAAGTGATATGAAACAGTAACAGGTAAGTGAGGATAGCTGTGAAGAAGACTAATGGTCGATTTAGGTTTATTGGGATAGTTTCCTGAAAATGCGATTCATATCTTAAAGGACATTGCGTCTTGAATGACTAGTAATATTACGTAACCTCCCTCGCTACCCCCTCCTTGCAACGAGTTGCACGGTGACTTGCATCGTATGTATGTAGCTGCAGATGTAGATGTAGAAGTGCTAACACTGGCGATACGTTCAGGTAAGTCAGATTTTTTCCTTGTACTAATTTATTTAAGGTCAGATAGGGAGAGTAGCGAATGTATGGTGTTCAAGGATATGGTTCCGGTAATGGTAATTGTAATCAATTCCAATCAGTATTAGAGTTTGTCCTTGTAGTTCTAAATTGTGTGTGTCCTTGCAGTATCCCTGGCCGTAACATGTCCAGTTGGTAATTACTGGGTTTTCCACTTTGAGCGTACCATTGGACAATATTTCGTTTAACTCGTCATCCGTACCTGAGTATGACGTCACAAGACCGTGGGCCCATGTGTATCAGCTTTGTACGCCGCTATGTGAATGACTAGGTCTTCCATTGAACCAGTTCGGTTGCGGAAAATAGGGGATGAGATTTCATTCGATGTGCGACCAGCAGTACGGCATAAACCTCTATTGTATTAACGTCTTCACAGCCTCCCTTGCTACCAGCTGGTAATAGATGTCGTTGTATTCAGGAAATTGGTCATAGTACCAAGAAATATCATTAGTTATGTAAGAGGCCCAATGCTGACTTATTGAGTTGAAATTTATCTCGAATGAATACTGTAAAAGTACACACTGTGACGGAGAAACTCCAGATGTTAAAAGACAAACACAATTTGGCGAAAGGGAAGAGCGGTAGAAGGGGATAGACCATCATTTGTAAAGCATCGTGTTGGAGCAAGTCATCGTAAGGATAAAGCACGCTACATGAAGAAGCGAGGTGTTATAAAACACTCAGTAAAATAATAAATAAATGAAGCCACATTAATCAGCGTTATCTCTAATCCACTGCAACTCTCATACTCAGAGTTGCTGACGTGCTGCCATGTTAAAAATATTTTGGAGTTATCGTACACAGATTCGAGGATGCTTTCATTAAACCGAAACAATTCAAAATTTGGTTAATATAAGCATTCGAGACAGAAAATCAAATTCACTGAACCACCGTTCATTGTGTATTTTCTGCACAAAATGCAATACGCAAATCTTTCAGAAGTTGTGCACTTGCAGTACTTTAACAGTGATCGTTCAATATCAGAATGTAAGATGTGAACTTTGTAGTTTTCTCTGGGAAATAAATAGTTTGGTTGACCAGCTGACCGGAAACATTTCCTCGTAAACTGAGAAATTACGGTGGGGGAAACTTCTTAACTGTTAATCTGAAGTTGCAGCTATACCCGTGAACGTGCGCAGACGTCGATCCCAGAGCAGACAGTAACGACTTCTTGTCTGCGCCGCTTGCAGCTAACGGTGGCAATAAAGTTCCTCTGTTTCCCCTGAGCTAGAACGCTACCGACTTTCTTCCACCGCCGTATCGCTGTATAGCTTTTGGCTAGTTTCACTGCTATACATTCTCACCGAGCACACTGTGGTATGGCATAGATGTGATCGTTACACACGAAACTGAATGGAATGAAATGGAGTTTTTAGTTAATTCTTGTTTGCTTGAAAACTGCCGAAAAACTTTTGCAGCATATGCATAATCACGATCGTATGTGGATTTATATTAAAGGGGATAAGGAAATATAAGAATACGTTTTCCGGAAGAAAACCAAACATTACTCTACTGTGAAACATTAATAATAATAATAATAATATTTATTATTATTATTATTATTATTATTATTATTATTATTATCGTAGATAATAATAATAATAACTCGTGGAGGCCCGGAGAAAGAATAGGCCTCCGGTATGTTCTGCGAGTGGTAAAAGGTGACGAGAAAAACAAACCACTAACAGGGCTAACCCCCCTTTAATGTGATTAGTTCGTTCAGAACAGAACTAATGAAGCCTCGGACTAGCGCTGTCATGGTCGGGGACGACGCTTGAACCCTATGTCCGTCCACAATGGTAACGACATTGCTAACCACATGGCAAATGATTTAAATCCAAATAGACGTGTTTCGCAGGATATGCTTCCTGCAACCATTCTAGAAGGAAAACAAAGGCAGAGGATGAGATGGTCAGATGAGGTTAACCGACACCGCATGTTCTGTAATTACCAAGCAATAAACTTAGGAACCTACACAACAGGGTACAGATCTCAAGTATACACAACTTTTATTACCAGATCCCCAGAATTAAAATTTTTAACAGAACAACGACTAGCTGATCAGATCCGTGTAATAATAAAAAATAAGACGATACCCCAGCAGAATTAGAAAACATCAAACAACAAGTACTACCAATACTGAAACAAAGGAATGTGCAATCAGAAGAAGAAAATGGACTTAAACATCCCAGAGCAAACAAACAAAGAACACGCATCAATTAAACAATCAGAGGAAAACTAAATCTTAAGAAAGCTACCAGAACAAGCCCAAATAGAACATGAAGTGACACACATGTTAAATATAGAAGAATTTCAGTTGAGATATACAGAATACAAGGACACAATTACAGACATTAGACCATTCTGGCATAGACCACCAAATAAACCACAAGTTGAAACAACAATAACAACTATCAACACAATCATTCACAAGAAAATAAATGAAAATACAACTATGGAAGAGTTACAGCTACAGGTTTATGTAGGAGCACTCCCTACACTAAATATACATACTTGGCAGAGACCAGAACCAACCAACAAACAGAAGAAACCCACAAAACCAGCATGGTAACACAGGCTACAGATCAGAATAGGAAAACTAAGAAATGACATTGAACAGCTAACACAATTTATAAGAAATGAAATATCAGACAAAAAACAAAAAAGGTTAAATAAAATCTCACAGCAAGAAGCGATAGAGCAATTAGATGAAAAGAAGCAGAAATTACAAGCATTGGCCAAATGACTTAGAAGACACAAAGAAAGTTAAAATAGAAGGAAACGAAACCAAACATTCAACACAAACCAAAAGAAATTTTACCAGACAGTAGATATCACACACATTAAAATAGACAATCCACCAAACATAACAGACATGGAACACTTTTGGAGCAACATATGGTAAAACCCAGTACAACATAACAGACATGCACGGTGGATACAAGCAAAAACAGACACATACAAGATGATACCACAAAAGCCTGAAGTGATAATTTTGCAACCTGAAGTCACCCGAGCAATTAATTCTACATACAATTGGAAAGCCCCAGGAAATGATAAAATAGCAAATTCCTGGCTAAAGAAGTTCACCTCGACACATTCACATCTAACTAAATTATTTAACAATTACATTGCATACCCATACACATTCCCTGATACACTTACACATGGAATAACTTATATGAAACCTAAAGAACAAGCAGATACAGCAAACCCAGCAAAATGTCGCCCCATAACATGCCTACCAACAATGTACAAAATATTAACTTCAGTCATTACACAGAAATTAATGACACAAACAACACAGAACAAAATTATAAATTAAGAGCAAAAAGGCTGCTGCAAAGGAGCAGGAGGATGTAAATAGAAACTGATAATAGATACAGAGGTGACATATCAAGCTAAAACTAAACAAAGGTCGCTGAACTACACATACATTGATTACCAAAAAGCTTTTGATAGTGTACCCCACTCATGGATGCTACAGATATTGGAAATATACAAAGTAGATCCTAAATTGATACAGTTCCTAAACATAGTAATGAAAAATTGGAAAACCACACTTAATATCCAAAATAATTCAAATAATATCACATCACAGCCAGTACAGATTAAGCGTAGAATATACCAAGGAGACTCATTAAGTCCTTTCTGGTTCTGTCTTGCTCTCAATCCACTATCCAACATACTACATAATACAAATTATGGATGTAATATTACTGGAACCTGCCCACACAAAATCACACATCTGCTATACATGGATCATCTAAAGCTACTGGCAACAATAAATCAACAACTCAACCAATTTTTAAAGATAACAGAAGTATTCAGCACTGATATAAATAGGGCTTTTGGAACAGTCAAATGTAAGAAAAAGGGCATAGTCAAGGGAAAACACACTAAACAAGAAGATTACATATTGGATACCCACAGCCGCTCCATAGAAGCGAAAAAACAGATGCCTTTAAATGTCTAGGATACAGACAAAAATAAGAATAGATAATACAAATATTAAAGAAGAACTAAAAGAAAAATATAGACAAAGACTAACAAAATTACTGAAAACAAAATTGACAGCAAGAAACTAGACAAAAGCTATAAATACTTATGCTATACCAATATTGACCTACTCATTTCGAGTAGTGGAATGGAGTGACACAAACCTACATCTACATCTACATCCATACTCCGCAAGGCACCTGACGGTGTGTGGCGGAGGGTAACCGAGATACCTCTATCGGTTCTCCCTTCTACTCCAGTCTCGTATTGTTCGTGGAAAGAAGGATTGTCGGTAGACTTTTGCGTGAGCTCTAATCTCTCTGATTTTATCCTCATGGTCTCTTCGCGAGATATACGTAGTAGAGAGTAATATACTGCTTGACTCTTCGGTGAAGGTACGTTCTCGAAACCTTAACACATGCCCGTACTGAGCTACTGAGCGTCTCTCATACAGAATCTTCCACTGGAGTTTATCTATCATCTCCGTAACGCTTTCGCAATTACTAAATGATCGTGTAACGAAGCGCGCTGCTCTCCGTTGGCTCTTCTCTATCTCTTCTATCAACCCTATCTGATACGGATCCCATACTGCTAAGCAGTATTTAAGCAGAGGGCGAACAAGCGTACTGTAACCTACTTCCTTCGTTTTCGGATTGCATTTCCTTAAGATTCTTCCAATGAATATCAGTCTGGCATCTGCTTTACCGACTATCAACTTTATATGATCCTTCCATTTTAAATCTTTCCTAATGCGTACTCCCAGATAATTCAAGGAATTAACTGCTTCCAGTTACTGACCTGCTATTTTGTAGCTAAATGGTAATGGATCTATCTTTCTATGTATTCGCAGCACATTACACTTGTTTATATTGAGATTCAATTGCCATTCCCTGCACCATGCGTCAATTCGCTGCAGATCCTCCTGCATTTCAGTAGAACTCTCCATTGTCACAACCTCTCGATACACCACAGCACCATCTGCAAAAAGCCTCAGCGAACTTCCGATGTCATCCACAAGGTCATTTATGTACATTGTGAATAGCAACGGTCCCATGACACTCCCCTGCGGCACACCTGAAATCACTCTTACTTCGGAAGACTTCTCTCCATTGAGAATGACATGCTGCGTTCTTTTATTTAGGAACTCTTCAATCCAATCACACAAATGGTCTGATAGTCCATATGCTCATACTTTGTTTATTAAATGACTGTGGGGAACTGTATCGAACGCCTTGCGGAAGTCAAGAAACACGGCATCTACCTGTCAGCCCGTGTCTATGGCCCTCTGAGTCTAGTGGAAGAATAGCGCGAGCTGTGTTTCACACGACCGTCTTTTTCGAAACCCATGCTGATTCCTAAAGAGTACATTTATGGTCTCCAGAAAAGTCATTATACTCGAACATAATACGTGTTCCAGAATTCTACAACTGATAGACGTTGAAGATATAGGTCTATAGTTCTGCACATCTTTTCGACGTCCCTTCTTGGAAACGGGGATGACCTGTGCCCTTTTCCAATACTTTGGAATGCTACGCTCTTCTAGAGATCTACGGTACACCGCTGCAAGAAGAGGGGCCAGTTCCTTCGCGTACTGTGTGTAAAATCGAACTGGTATCCCATCAAGTCCAGCGGCCTTTCCTCTTTTGAGCGATTTTAATTGTTTCTCTACGCCTCTGTCATCTATTTCGATATCTACCATTTTGTCATCTGTATGACAATCTAGAGAAGGAACTACAGTGCAGTCTACCTCTGTGAAACAGCTTCAGAAAAAGACATTTAGTATTTCGGCCCTTAGTGTGCCATCCTCTGTTTCATTACCATTTTGGTCACAGAGTGTCTGGAAATTTTGTTTTGATCCACCTACCGCTTTGACATTACACGAACATTTCTGATGATTTTCTGCCAAGTCAGTACATAGAATTTTACTTTCGAATTCATTGAATGCCTCTCGCATAGCCCTCCTCACACTACATTTCGCTACGCGTAATTTTTGTTTGTCTGCAAGGCTTTGGCTATGTTTATGTTTGCTGTGAAGTTCCCTTTGCTTCCGCAGCAGTTTTCTAACTCGGTTGTTGTATCACGGTAGCTCCTTCCCATCTCTTACGATCTTGCTTGGCACATACTCATCTAACGCATATTGTACGATGGTTGTGAACTTTGTCCACTGATCCTCAACACTATCTGTACTTGAGACAAAACTTTTGTGTTGAGCAGTCAGGAATCGGTAATCGGCTTTTTGTCACTTTTGCTAAACAGAAAAATCTTCCTACCTTTTTTATTATTTCTTTTTACGGCTGAAATCTTCGATTCCGTAACCGCTTTATGATCGCTGATTCCCTGTTCTGCGTTAACTGTTTCAAATAGTTCGGGTCTGTTCGTCACCAGAAGGTCTAATATGTTGTCGCCATGAGTCGGTTCTCTGTTTAACTGCTCAAGGTAGTTTTCAGATAAAGCAGTTAAAAAAAATTCACTGGATTATCTGTCCCTACCACCCGTTATGAACGTTTGAGTCTCCCAGACTATACCCGGCAAATTAAAATCTCCACCAAGAACTATAACATGGTGGGAAAATCTACTCGAAATATTTTCCAAACTATCCTTCAGGTGCTTAGCCACAACAGCTGCTGAGCCAGGGGGCCTATAGAGACATCCAATTACCATGTCTGAGCCTGCTTTAACCGTGAACTTCACCCAACAACAATACATCTACATCTACATGATTACTCTGCAATTCATATTTAGGTGCTTGGCAGAGGGTTGATCGAACCACTCCCCAACAGCGCGCGGGAAAAACTAACACCTAAACCTTTCTGTTCGAGCTCTGATTTCTCTTATTTTATTTTGATGATCATTCCTACCAATGTAGTTTGGGCTCAACAAAATACTTTCGCACTCGGAAGAGAAAGTTGGTGACAGAATTTTCCTAAATAGATCTCGCCGCGACGAAAAACGTTTTTGCTTTAATGACTTCAATCCCAACTCGCGTATATCTGGCACACTCTCTCCCCTATTACGTATTAATACAAAACGAGCGGCCCTTTTTGCACCCTTTCGATGTCGTCCGTCAATCCCACTTGGTAAGGATCCCACACCGCTCTGAAATATTCTAACAGAGGACGAACGATTGTAGTGCCAGCTGTCTCTTTAGTGGACTTGTGGCATCTTGTAAGTGTCCTGCCAATGATACGCTACCTTTGGCTCGCCTTCCCCACAATATTATCTATGTGGTCTTTCTAACTGATGTTGTTCGTAATTTTACCACCCAGGTACTTAGTTGAATTGACAGCCTTGAGAATTGTACTACTTATCGAGTAATAGAATTCCTACGGATTTCTTTTGGAACTCATGTGCATCACCTCACACTTTTCGTTATTTAGCGTCAACCGCCACCTGCCACACCATACAGCAATCGTCTCTAACTCGCTTTGCAACTGATACTGGTCTTCGGATGACCTTAGTAGACGGTTAATTACACCATCATCTGCGAACAACCTAAGAGAACTGCTCAGATTGTCACTTAGGTCATTTACATGGATCAGGAACAGCAGAGGTCCCAGGACGCTTCCACACCTGATATCACTTCAGTTTTACTCGATGATTTGCCTTCTATTACTACGAACTGCGACCTTCGTGACAGGAAATCACGAATCCACTCGCACAACTGATATTACACCACATATTACAGCAAGCATATTATTAAAGATTCCACTACCACAACAGATAAATGCAGACTTTGCAAACAACAAATAGAAACAGTAGATCACATCACAAGCGGATGTACAATACTAGCAAACACAGAATACCCCAAAGACATGGCAATGTAGCGAAAATAATAGATCAACAAGTTGCCATACAACATAAACTAATAAAACAACACGTTCCCACATACAGGTAGGCATCACAAAATGTACTGGAGAATGATGAATACAAATTATACTGGAACTAAACCATTATAACAAATAAAACAACACCACATAACAAACCTGACATCATATTCACTAACAAAAAGAATGAATTAATACAACTATTCGAAATATCCATATCCAATACAAGAAATATACAGAAGAAACCCCAGAAAAAATTGGAAAATACATCCAACTGGCTGAGGAAGTCAAAGACATGTGGCTTCAGGATAACGTTGACATATTACCAATTATACTATCAACTACAGGAGTCATTCCACACCATATCCACCAGTACATCAACGCAATACAGCTACATCTGTTATCCAAATGTATACACACAACTACAGAAATCTGAAACTATTGATACATGTTCAATTACCCGAAAGATCCCAAATGCAATGTAACATATACCGTACAGTTAAGGAAGTCACGCTTGATCAAGGTCCACGTCACTTTCCATTTGCAACCAGATCTAAGGTCTAAGAAAGGAAAGAAGATAACAATAACCAAAATATTCACAACCTCCTTGGGGGTTCGTATCTTTATACATCTCTGGAAACAAAGTCTCCAGCTTTGTGTAATAGTCCAGTTACTTACGTATCGTTACTCTCCACTAAAATGTTAATTTCAAAAGAAAGCTAGAGTAATAAATATCAAAATAGTGCTGAGAGAGAGCAGAAGGACGATAAGAGGAAAAAATCCCGCTTTCAATAGTGTTCAAGAAGTTGTGTATCCACCAAAAAATGTTCGAGCCGCCACCCAGCTTTGCATTCCATGGAATCCAGTAGGGATGGCGGTTATCGCTGAAACAACCATTTCTTCCGTCTATATTTTCAAACTGCTGAAACTAATCGCTTCTTGATATAATTTTCAGTTTTTATTCCTGTTATCTCCTGTAATAAACGTTGAAATCGGACAAAGACTGATAAGTTTTAAATCTCTCGGTTTCAAGACACATACAATCAATTTATTAAATTAAATAGGTAAGTAAAAGAAAATTTAGTCCGTCCACCATCCTCTGGTTGTCTCTAATGTAATAAGTGGTTGATTACTACAAAAATTCGCCAGTGTTCTCTTACTTCTTCCAATATTTTGAAACTCTGCTCAAAAATCATTCTACTTCTTGGATCGCCAGGGAGGACAAGGGGGACGTGTGTCCCTCACCCAATATATTTTAAAGAGCTATTACAATGTTTTGAGTCTTAGTTGAGAAAAAATGACATCGTTGAACGAATATATCGAACCTGAATTAATTACACATACTAGATGACATGTGTAGTAAGAATTAATGGCTACCTGATTTACTAACATGTCAATAAACCAGGTTCAGTTACACTATTCACTAAAAATACAATATTCCAGACTTCTATGAATTGGATTTAATGAACATTACTGCTACGAGTGATCAAAAGTGGGGTAGATAAGCAGGAATCTGTTTGGTTTTGCTATAATTTTGGAGGGGTAGCAAGGCGACAGACGGTTAACAATGAAAGCCACACGACAATCTCTTAGCCTGATTTTGATATGATAATAAAATTATTGTCAGTGCTTGTGTCAAGCTGGATTGTTATGAAGATAATTGAAGACAATTAATCAAAACGGTCTCTTTGTTAAATCCAAAGCGTATTGGTAACATTTATTACAAGATGTATTTCAGTTTACTCAAATTTACCACTGCAGTGTAGTAAAACATCTCCTTTATAGGAATTCATCAACTGTTTTTGAAACATATGTAAATACTGCATATAGCTTACTGTGTTCCGGACACATGTTGCTAATAATTAAGAACTGGCAAGACTTACGCTTATGTGACCATCTTCAAGCTACAAAGCACAACACTACTCTACGACGATTGAAGAATTGTGTTCAACATGACACAGCAAAGTCTCAATGTAATTATCGTTCCTGAATTTTCATAACATCTACTTTTTATTTTCTTCATAGTTTTTGTTTGTGTTTTTAAATTTATTTATCACGTTTGAAAAATTAACTAAATAAAACTGTATATGTAATGTCATATTTATTTGCTACTACAATTAATGACTAGAGGAATTAATTTTGAAATACATTCACTCTGAAATAGTTTCCATGATTATTTAGGACATAATACGCAATTATAACACACAAATTGTTTAAAAAAGTGAATTTTTATTTTATACACCTTTTATATACTCGGTAACAACCAAATAAGTTTTAATCCAGGCATAAAGTGGTAAGCTTTATAAGTTTTACCGGTCATAGAAGCATACGGTGTGAGGCACACAAAATCTTCCAAAAAATAATTTTAGGTCCCAACTTTTCATCTTTTCTCAGAGAGATCTCCCGTTTTGACCACCTTGTGATCCGTACCCATTCTGTTAAGTTCCTCACCCCCTCCCCCCACCACCCTCCCTCCCTCAACCAATTATTTAGTGCTGCAGATGCCGTTTTAAGATTAATCAGAGCGGAAGTCTGAAATCTGAGGTTGAAGAACTCTTTTTTTTTTTCCTGTTAATTTGTCCGTCTTCGATGACTAGTAGCAGATAAACACATATTATGTGGATTCAGGCAACAGTTCAGCTATTTCCGTTTTTATTGTATATTACAAATGTTATTAAGTTTTCGCTTTATTCTGTTACTTCCTCTTTTATTATATCATACGGATGACAGACAACTCTATGACCAATTAAAACAAGTGAAGCCTTGTACATCATTGCTACGACACTTCGTAAAGGAAACTGACAATGGTGCAGAGTAAATGTGGACTGCAAAAAGAAATTCAAGAGCGCAACACTTAAAATATATCTATTACGAATGACTTTTTATAAACATTACCTTCTACATGTCCTCATCACATGTACCGTATTCTTACTATCAGTACGTTAACAATACGACTGTGTAATGGTGTCAGAGTCTTCGTTTGCACGACAGTGTCTCTCCTCGTAATTTTTTTCTCATCCAATGGAGAAAAACTAAAAACAATAAAAACTTTGCTAACGTAACCTGGTAGACAATTGGTTAAGATCTCTCTCTTTTTATCTACCGGAAACAAATATCATCTGCATGTTGACATTGAACATATGTGGTACAATGCAGTAGGTGACCACCGATCGAAGTGGCTTTCACGGACCTTTATACAATTTTCTCGCCTGTACTGTGGGGAAACCATACCCCACAGAATATCAGTCACAATAGACAGTTCATGTGTTGTTGTTTCACAAGCAGTTTGATACTTTGTTTCCTTTGCTGTAACACATCCAAGTTATACAGCTTTGTACTTCGCTTTACATTTTGTTTTTCTAACACGACCTGGAGGCCTTTCTCAGGAGCTACAGTGTCATCGTTCTTATCCATCAGTTCTTACAGACAGCTAGACTAGCATGGTGTATGGCAAGCTGCTCATAAAACAGACAGGATTGTTGAAAGGAGAGAGAGAGAGAGACGGTGTTTCCAATTAACCAAAACGTGGGAGACATCGCAAGATATGGAAACTGGAAGTGTGTTCATCACTGTGAAGCGTTAAAAACAGCTCTTGAAAGTGATGACGTCAGTATTATAATTCATTTTGCGCAGTGATAGGGTAGCAGAGGTCTCAAACGTCTCGTCTTGTAGGGACCAAGAGCATAGATTCCTCATTTTGGCATTACATATTGTACCCACAAAAAAATATTACCATGTACTTGAAAAGAAAATTCTGTATGCAATTCCTGTGAAGGGAAATGTCTTTTTGAGCTCCTTCGTTTTTTTAAGTACATCATAAAGTTATTATTTACTGGATCTGTAGGCATAAAATATTTATATTAGTACATCCATTAAATTTTATAGTAACCAAAGCTGCAGTGCCGCCATAAACTAGATATTAAACAAAATAGGCAAAGCAAGGCGTGAAACGTCATTCGCTAGTCATATGGCGTTTCTTAGTGCAGTAAACAATCTTTAAACTAGCAAGACAATTGACATGAAACCTTTCTCATCATTTCATTTCAGTAAATATCATAAATTGAGAACTCTACAGTGTAATCATGTTTTCAATTTTGAGGGTGTCGTATTTACGATGCTTTCTACAAAGGAATGTCAATAGCGAGGATAATGGCCTCTTTTTTTTTTCTCTCCACCTGTGCCTCTGACAGGCACACACTGATGGCTTTCTTTTGTCAGGTGGTTGTCGCACAGCTGGGTGCCCACGACGCATTACGTGCAGGTGGTCACTTAACTGTCTTATCGAAATATTTACGACACCAGTTTCTGCTACAGTGGCAGTCTCATATAAAAAAATTCACAGGTCAAGAATTTGCGTTACAAATCTGTAGAAATAAAATCATTTAAATATAATAGTGTCCAAAAAATTTTCAACAGCATAGTGATACATTCACGCATATACACACATTTCATAGCTCTTAAAGTACGATTCTCGGTTTCCAACATCCTTTTTCACAAATCAGAGTCCCTAACCACTACTCATTATTCCTTGCTTCATTACAGATATACATATTCGTAGACACTTCTTCAATATTTCATCATAATAAACACGTGGCATAATCAGATTCCTCATGTAGCATCAGCTTATTGATGATAAACATACCTCAACAGCATAATACACATAGTCATCGTAATAATAACATCGTAACACCTCAGTCAACTCTCAAAAACGTTGTCGCTTCCTCAAATAATTTCAAAAACTAAAAAAATTCTCTGCTCATGTCAAAAGTGTCATCTACCTCAAACGTACTTTAAAAATCATGTTCCCATACCAAATATGTCATTCAAAGCTCCCATAGTATCACAATGGTTCCGAAAAAATATGAATAGTTCACAAAGTACAGACAAAATACAATTTCATAAGTGTGAAGTTATCCACCTGCATAATTGTGTAAACATGTGTCACTGACGTAGTAAAAATATGTTTGTTTCTCTGTCAAATAATCAGATAGCTGTGTAATTCTGTGTTAGAGAAATATGGTACTGATGTGAAAAATTGTATAGGCAAATACCATATTAGCTAAGGCTCCTTGTGCTTGTCAAACACATGATACACAAAGTAGGTGTGTACCCCCTGAGGATTAATGTAATTATATCATCAGGTGTTGCAGATTACAGCAATGGAATTAAATGTGTCACAGAAAACCTTTGTATCATTGTACTTCAAATATTTTTAAAAATAAATGTTTTCAGTACAAAATTAATCACTCAACTAGATGTACTGTAGCGCTAAACTGTGCGACGTGTTGTAAGATAATCCCTGTGGAAGTGTCGTAGTTATCGTCCTCCGAAAGCTAAGTTCTGCAGAAGTCAATGTACTCACCTGATGATAAACAGAAGTGAAATGCTTTGCGTATAGATATCATAGTTACTACGCTTATTGCTGCCATGAAGTAAGTACTGTACTGTAACATATTGTTGTGCTACATAAAAGGCTGTCTGATTGTAGCTATACCACAAAGTTACTAATAAAACATGTTTTCCTTTCCAGAAGAATTCAGAAAAACTGCAGATATAAAACAGATACACCCCCAAAAGACAATGTAAATTGTGTCACACATTAGTAGCGTCATGATATAATCGTGAAGCTATCAAAGAAACCAAATGCTAAGTCATCTTTAATCTCACAGAAAGTACTTCTAATAAAGAATGTCTTTTCAACTACACCAAAATGTTACATTAAAATCTCATTAACAGTATATGTTCTAAGTATGTAAGCCTTGTAGGCCTTACGTAATCGTGCAACTAACGAGCAAGAATGTACAAATAACAACACTGTGTCGTCTGTTCCCTATAACAATGCATTCGTAATTTCTGTTTAAATATGTTCTCTTGGTTCTTGACTGGATATTTAACTTCAAACACTGTTGCATGTTAACAATTTCTTAAGTCTGACAAAGCATACTAGTACTTTGAAGTGAAAAGTTATATGGCAAAGACAAAGTTAAAAAGCAAATTATCTTTCAATAAACGGTATTACTTGTAAAATGTAGTACAATCTTTTACTGTTCATAGTACTCAGAGTTTCAGCTTGAACGCAATTATCATGCCGTATACGTCGGTAAAGAATGCTGGAATTTTTCTCAAGGTTAGCGTCTGTTAATTTTCTCTGAGCCAGCCGGCGCACGCGGCTGCCTGCGGTGTGAGTCATTGTCTGTCTCTTTGTTGGCGCGCGCCGTTATTGGGATTAGGAGACCTAACTTCCTCAAATTCACCTTCACGAGAAGGCCCTGCCCTGTCTGAATCCCGCCAGTTCTGATGAAATTCCGGTCTGTCGTTATGATTATATCGTCTGTCGTCATGTCGGTAGTTCCTGTAGATTCTTTCTTGTCGGTTAAGTGGTGGAGAATTTCTCCCTGAAGTATGACTTCGCGGTGGACCCTTGCGTCTGAAATTATTCTGTCTCCCGTGATAATAATAGTTGTGGTTGCCATACTGTCTGTTTCTATGATTGTCTCTGTTATATTCATTACTAAGGAAATGCGATCTTTCTCTGTAACTATTATTACTCTGCCAGTGGTTGTCATATGGGTGGTGTCCGTTTTGGTCACGATTTGCGTTCTAAGAATAGCATTGTCGTGTCCAGTTATTGTTTCTTTCATCGCAGAATTGCGACGGTTGTGACCTGTAGTGATTGTTTTCCTGTTTTCGCATCCCGAGACTGTCTGTGTCAATTTCTTATTCTTGTAAAAGTCCCTCAAAAGCTTCAATGTCGTCTTTGTAACGCCCTGCCAAAATAATATTCCTTAAATGTTCCGGTAATTTGATTAAGCAAATGCGGATGAGTTCTGAGGGGCTGTATGGGTATGAGAGGTACTGATTCTTATGCAACATGTCTTCAAAATATTGCACAAGACTGGAAAATTCAGATTGTTCGAAATGTGTCATCATTATGATGCCATTTTTTTCTCGGTCTTGTGTAGCTTGAGACCAATATGCTGAGAGGAAGGCATGATAAAATTCTCCTTCACTGTGGCAATCGTGAATGACCGATCGCATTCTTACAGCTGGTTCATCCTCCAAGTAGCCACACATAAATTCTAATGTGTTCTAATGACCAGTTGGGAGGAAAACCAAGAGAGAATTGATGAAGCCACGCTTGTGGATGAATGTCTTTGCCAGAACTCTTAAATGTTTTGAATTTACGTGTACTAATGAACAGCTTATAGTCAAAATCAACATGTCGGCGAGTCGCATGTCGGTCATTGTTACGTCGTTTTGGTGGTTCCACCTCAAAAATCGGTGTACCTTGCCGATTTCATTCATGACTTCCGAAATGTCCTGTGTCATTATTTTGTGGTTGTTCTGTATTTCTATGTCCCTCTTCCCATACTGGGGCGCGAGTGTCCTCTGAAATATGTAATTCTTGTATTACCTGAGCCAACTTATCTTGTACTTCCCGCATTTCTCTTTTGTACTGTGTGTTCATTTGATTTTGATTGTTTGAATTTTCTAATTTGTTCATACTCTTCAGTGTAAGTGAAGGCTACAGGTTTTGTGTCATTCAGATCATCATCTACCTTTGTAGATAAGTTAGTGAACTTATCTGAAAGTTCGGCTACTTTATCAGATAGTGAACTAATTTCCTCCATGTGTCTTTCTGAACCAATTTTCAGAGTATCTACTGTGTCCTTTAAGTTCTCTTGAGTTTTTGCAAGGTGCGTAACCGAATCGGTAGATGCAACTGAGTCAATTTTAGCTTGCAAGGTCTCATGATTTTCATGAACAATAGTTTGCAATTCTTTTATGGCTGCTTCGTGATTCTGTAATGCATTTTCATGCCGCGAAAAAATAGGTTGGAAATGCTAACAAATTTGTGTTTTTACGTCATTACAGACTTTTTGACATTTCGATTCGATTTTATGTAATTCAGTAGTTAAATCTTCACGTGTTTGTTCAAGCGTATGTTCCACTGAGTCTAACTTTTGAAGCTTTTGTTCCATTGCGTTTAACTTTTGAAGATTTTGTTCCATTGTGACTAACTTTTGAAGCTTTTGCTGTGTTTGTTTCTGATTTTGTTCCATTGTGTCTAACTTTTGAAGATTTTGTTCCATTGTGTCTAACTTTTGAAGATTTTGTTCCATTGTGTCTAACTTTTGAAGCTTTTGCCCATTTGTTGCATTAATTGTAATAACAATGCACTGGTGTCTGAAACATGTTCCTTAGTGCTATTCGGCAATGCATTTGAACCGGCAATATTCGCAGGTTGAAAAACAGAAAATGTGTCTTGACTTATTTGAGAAAACGGTGAGGACGCAAAACCTAAATCCACAGTATTTGCAAGATTGTGTCCTGTCATTTCGGAATCCTGAGGCGAGCTGTTGCCGACCGATCGATCGATAATGCTTCCCTGTTCACTAATTGTTTCACTGTCTAAACCATTATTTGCAACCCGCTCCATTTCCCTATGCACAATTACCAAATTACTACTTTGAACATTCGTTAAATTCATTACATGGTGGCGCTAACACACTGCTTTCGTCTTCATTTCTCAGTTTATTTTGGAGCCTAGTATTACGTTTTTCACACGCCATTATTGTCCCAATATTTCACACGATAATACAAAAAAGCACAATTAGAAGAGTAAAAATAAGAGAACACATTAACATAGCACTGAAAATAATATCTAGTTAATTTCAAGCGCAGCTGCGAAATACTTAATGCAAAACTCGATGCATGTTACAACTATTTTACTGTACAACAATGAAAGACTGCAACTGCAAAGGAAATTCTCTCTATGATTACGCGCTAGCAATAAACAAAAGCTACACTAATTACAAAAACTACAAGGAAAAAAATCAGAAGATTCCAGTGACGTATCCTAGGCTAAGGGTCGACATATGAAATGTCCCCTTAGAAAAATGTATACACGACTGTGCTTAAACTGACACACAATACTTTTTTAGCGCAACGCAGTCTGACTTCCAAAAATCCCTACGAAAGAATGACCGTGACTAACATTAACCTATACGTTTCACAAATTCACTTACCCCACAAAATCTTCGTTACTCAAGCTACTGCAATACAGCGAGCGCCACTACTGCCAGCTAAATAAAAGACTCAAACTACTGAAGGCACTAACTACTGATAGGCATAGTTAGCAAATGAAAGATTTTAATATAGAACAAACAATGTATTTACCTTAATAGTCAAAATATATATATATATCAGTTCATGACACCAATTCTAACAAATTTCAAAACTCCGCCATCTCTCTCGCCACGTCCACCACTGCTGGCGGCTCACCTCCAACTGCGCAATGCTACTCGCTGTTAGCGTCCAGCTGCCGCTGCCCAAAACTACAATGGTAGACAACAATGCAAACCCGCCACAGACTGCTCACAGCACAGCCAGTGATTTTCATAGAGAGCGCTATGTGGCGGCGGCGTTACCAACAAAAAAAACCTAAGCAGCCTACTTACAATGTGAACACTGTTTTGGTGTCCTGGATGGTGGTCTCTTGATCTACAGATCTTTGGACACTGTGTCTTTCATTTTTATGGCTTACAACGAATATCTGAATGAGAAACAAGGGGGTATTCTGTAGGACTTAAACTCCGCTGGTGTGCACAATTAGTTGTCAATTCCACCGATGGAGGAATGAAATGATTTTCTAAGACACATGCAAGCTTGTAAGCATATAACCCTCATTCACCCACACTTCGTAGCATTTTCCTTAGTCCGACGTGTGTTCCACCACTTTTCGTAATTTTACCTGGAGATGCATAATTTAAACGCTATTACTCGAGTTTCAGACCACCGCCCTCAACGACTTGACACGTCAATAAAAAAACCGATCGCATCGGTCTCGTGATGCTATCAGCCAATGTCATTGCAGCATGGTTCTCAATTTCTGTATCACTGCTTAACGACCCCTTCCATTAGTGTGCGAGAGCTATATACAATTAGAAAAATCCCAAACCCCGTTACACTTCCTACATCACACTACAGAAATAAGGTATCCTTGTATAAGAAATAGCTGTCAACAGACAGGAGCTGCGAAAGCTATGTTCCTTAGCCGAAACACTTTATAAATTCCATTCACAATGTAGATGGGTCAGAAAGTATTTTTGCAATGGCAGGTTTAAGTCTGAGTTTGAATGATGTCACCAGTACCATGGGTGATTATCACCAAAACAAAAATATTATTTCGATAACATCACTCTGCCCTCTATTTCGAAAAGAGCAGCCCACTCATTGAACCTAACGGTTAAGGATCCTGAGAGAAAGTCTAGATGGGCTAGCTATGCATCTTGTAACTGTTCCTCTGTCTTTAACGTATCATCGGTGTAACATTGTGTTCTATTTGTATGGAACTGGCCAGATTCAGGAGGGCACTATACATGCTACATTCAACACCTCATGAAGGAGCAGAGAGAGCTGAGTTCCATGTAATAATTAAACACCGATCTTTTGCTTTTGGAAATAGGAGATCATGTGCTCCAAAGAGACACAACTGACCGATGATAGTGATATAGACTACAGTTCTGATTCCAGTAGGCCTACTGTGACTGCCATTCTGCGAAGACTGTTATGTAAAACTTAATCGCGTCATCCATAAGATTCAATATGATCAGCCTAGATATATCCATGGCGAGGAGATAAGCATTCCTGATTGGTGTTTAGTAGATGTGAGCCTAATACATTTGGGAGCATTGTAGTGACAGAACTGAAACTTAATGATAAGAAGAAACGTGTGTTTCATGCACGATGGAGTTTTAGGTGGAAGGGTTACAAGCATTTACCATATATATCTCCTTCTGTCAGTACTGTATTATTGTCGTAGTGTTAGGATTCCACACCAAGAAGGCCTGGAGAGAGAGAAATGCTTATAGAAGATAAACATACACTCCTAATGCTACATGATTCTAAATTTAATGTGTTACAATGTTAAAGTGGTGTTGTTTCAAATATATTAGTACATGAAATGCAATACTGCAACGTAGGAAATATATTTCCAACACCTGACATACATTCACTCTGCAAGTTTTCTATCCCACTCGCTAAGGTGAGAAACTTCAAAACGATAAAACCTTTACACTAGTGGGAAAATGGACATTCTTTCTCACTTGTCAGCTCTTACACTTCGGAAAGTCGGATTTCCAAAAGTCACATGCTATGTTGCTAGACTCATGCATTTTACACACCAACGTAAATAGTGGTTTTGTTGACGCTTCCTCAAATGATTTTAGAAATTCTGATGGAATATCATCTATCCCTTTTGACTTATTTGATCTTAAGCCCTCCAAAGCTCTTTTAAATTCTGATTCTAGTAGTAGATCCCTAGTTTTTTTTTTAATCGACTCATGTTTCATCTTCTATTACATCAGACAAATCTTTCGTTGTACATGCTTTCAGCGAATTCTTTCCAGACATCAGCTCACTCTCCTCTATATTTAACAGTGGAATTGCCGTTGCACTCTTAATGTTACCACCCTTGCCTTTAATGTCACCCAAGGTTGTTTATACTTCCCAGAATTCTGAGTAAGTCCTTCCAATAATTATTTCTTTTTCGATTTCTTCACATTTTTCCTGCGGCCATTTCGCCTTCGCTTCCCAGCATTTCTTATTTAACTCATTCTTCAGCGATTTGTATTTTTGCATTCCTGAGTTTCCCGGAGCATTATTGTACTTCCTCGTTTCATTGATCAACTGAAGTTATTCTTTTGTTACCCGTGGTAGCTTCGCAGTTCTTTGTATATAAGATTTTCTTTCCAACTTCTGCGATCGCCTTTTTTAGGGATGTCCATTCCTATTCAACTATACAGCTTACTAAGCTATTTCTTATTGCTGTCTTTATAAGCTTACAGAACTTGAAGCGTATCTCTTCTTAGTACTTCCGTGTCTCACATCCGTCTACACTTCATTAGTGCTATATTATTATATGAGTCTATACTTCTACCTCTTGTGATTCTTAAATTGATTATTTGTTATTACTAGCTGAAATTTATTACAGGACACAATTAGTCTTTCTTCTCTTTCATTTCAGGTCCCAAGCCCTTTCTCATATATCTTATTCTTCTACTCCTTCCCATGCAACTGCATTCCAGTCCCCCATGACTTTCAGATTTTCATTTCTTTTTATGAACTGTAGTGCCCCTTCAATTAGCCCATATATTTCGTCTAACTCTTCATCTCTAACTTGTGACGTCGAAATGTATACCAACAATCGTAGTCGATTTTTTGTTTAATGGCAATGAGTACTATGGGACTCAACATCTGAGGTCATCAGTACCCTAGATCGTAGAACTACTTAAACCTCACTAACCTAAGGGCATCAGACACATCCATGCCCGAGGCAGGATTCGACGCATGGTTCCAGACTGTAGCGCCAAAAACCACTCGGCCACCCCGGCCGGCTTAGTCGGTTTTTGTTTGCTGTCGATTCTGACAAGAGCAACCCTACTACTAAACTATTCGTAGTAACACACACTCTGCCCTACCTTGCTATTCATAACGAATCCTACCCCCGTTACACCATCTCCTGTTGCTATTGATATTACCCCTATACTCATATGACAAGAAATCCTCGCTTCTTTCACTTCACTGACCCCTACTATATCTAGACTGAGCCTTTGCATTTCCCATTACTGATTTTGCAGTTCCCCTGCGACGTTCAAACTTCTGACATTCCACGCCCCGAATCGTAGAACGTTATTCTTTAGTTGATTATTCAATCTCTATCTCATGGTCACCTCCCTCTTCGCAATCGCCTCCCAGTGATCCGAATAGGGGACTATTCCGGATTCTTTTGCAAATGGAGAGATCATCATGAGACTTTTTCAATTACAGGCCACATTTTCTGTGGATACACGTTACGTGTCATCAGTGCAGTAGTTTCAATTGCCTTCTGCATCCTCATGCCGTTGATAATTGCTGATTCCTCGACTTTAGGGGCAGTTTCCCACCGCTTGGACTAGAGGGCACCCTGAACTTCTGTCGCTCCTCCGACCTCTTGACAAGGACGTTGGCAGAATGAGGGTGACTTTTTATGCCGGAAGTCTTCGGCCGCTAATGCTGATTATTAATCTGCATTTAAACAGCGGAGGATTAGAACTAAGAATCACAACATCTATGAAACAGGACTCGATTTTTTCCCAATACGTGGCAGGTTTTACATCGGTTTGAGGGACATGATTCATCAGACTTTCATCGGAGGTCATCTGATGACTGTGGTATGGGAAAGGTTGCTGTTAATAGCTGCAGATAGATAGCGCTGTAAGTCTCACACAAGACACAAAATTTTATACGAGTAGGACTCCGGTTATACCACGCAACTGATACAGCCCGTGAGAACAACGGAACAAAAATGTTAAATGTGCGATGAATGATCTGCCACAGCATCTCCCTAGCTCTAGAGTGCATTATCAGTCTAACATTGAAACCTATGTCTTTGTAACCACTCTCACCCGATTACTCCATCTACTTTCTGTCATCCTTTAACGATGATCCAAGTTAATTTATAGCCAGATGGTTCTCTTATCTAGGAAAGCGTCCAAGAGAGAAATCAACCTACACATCTTCCTATTACCTCAGTATACATACTGCATAATATTGTTAAAAACCATGTGGCAACTGTTATGTGAGATTGCTGACATGGCATGATTGTATTTGGTGAAGAGTAGGTCCTGCACAGGGTGAAACACGCGATCCATTCGGTAGATGTACATTGCTGTCACCAAACCGGTATTACGTGCTCCTTAGCTAAGGAGGGCGTAAATTGTATTGTAGTCACATGCCCGGATAGCTTATAAAAACCTATAAGGGTTGCTATCAACTTTCAGTCACTCGTGGCCTTGTCATCAGACGTACCAGGTGATCGTAAATTCAGTATAAATTTGAAATAAATCACGGAATAATGTCGATAGAGAGGTACAAACTGACACACATGCTTCGAGTGACACGGGGTTTTATTAGAACCAAAAAAATACTAAAGTTAAAAAAAAATGTCCAAGAGATGGCGCTTCATCTGATGAGAATAGCAATAATTAGCATAACAAAGTAAGACGAAGCAAAGATGATGTTCTTTACAGGAAATGGTCAATATGTCCACAATTATCCCACAACAATAGCTGTAGCACCGAACAGCAGTGTAAAGCATGTCCGGAGTTATGGTGAGGCATTGGCGTCGGATGTTGTCTTTCAGCATCCTTAGAGATGTCGGTCGATTACGATACACTTGCGACTTCAGGTAACCCCAAAGCCAATAATCGAAGGGACTGTGGAGCTGGGAGGCCAAGTATGACGAAAGTGGCGGCTGAGCACACGATCATCACCAAACGACGCGCGCAAGAGATCTTCCACGCGTCTAGCAATATGGGGTGGTTCTAATAAAACCCCATGTCATTCCAAGCATGTGTGACAATTTTTCCTCTCTATCTACGTTATTGCGTGGTTTACTAAGTTTTCCAATTTATACTGATCTATTCAAGCCGTGTTTTCGCTTTTCTAATTGTGGTTTTAATATTTTTTATAATTTTTATTTTAATTTTTCTATTTATTTATTTATTTATTTATTTGCTTTTCCAGGTGGAAGCATATCTGATTCTTTTCTAATTGGGTTTCAAGTACGAATGTGGATAGCATGTCAGAATATTAAAAATTTCATTATTTGAGACAATTAAAAAAAATATATCTTATTCATAGATGATTAGAATGAAATTTTGCTGAAAGAGAATGTTTAATTCAGTCTTGCTGCATGACCTCTCCAGGTGAAATTAATCTTTGTTAGTAGTGATTGACGATCAAATTTTTCACTTCTACACTCCTATTGCCGCATTTTGTCATGAACATATGTGAATGCAATATAAGAATAAACAAATGCAACTGGAAAATGACACATTATTATAAATTCAATGAAGAACTTTCTTATTAACTCTAATTTTATGAACACACACTAAGCTAGTTAATTAAATTCTCTTGAATAGAATGTGTGCCACAGTTTTAATCTTCCAGGAAGTTTCATATCAGCGCACACTCCGCTGCAGAGTGAAAATCTCATTCTGTAAACATCCCCTAGGCTGTGGCTAAGCCATGTCTCCGCAATATCCTTTCTTTCAGAAGTGCTAGTTCTGCATGGTTCGCAGAAGAGCTTCTGTAAAGTTTGGAAGGTAGGAGACGGATACTGGCAGAAGTAAAGCTGTGAGTACCGCTCGTGAGTCGTGCTTCGGTAGCTCAGTTGGTAGAGCACTTGCCCGCGAAAGGCAAAGGTCCCGAGTTCGAGTCTCGGTCGGGCACACAGTTTTAATCTGCCAGGAAGTTTCATTATTAAATTTGTTTCCGTTCCGGTTTGTGTTTGGCGCCTCAAACGCTCTCCTATGCATAACCGGTTGTCTTGGCCGATTTTCATCTTCCTCGATCATATATATAGTGTCAAGCGTAGTCGTGAAAGATTCAAGGTCGAGATTTTAATATGCCAACCACGTCTTGTAGACGCTTAGGCTTGTCCCAATACCGCGATTTGTTTATATATTTCTCACAGTATTTCTTTAAGGACCCACGTGAAAAGGTAAAAGGTTGCGGGTATCATACCTCCTGCCTTAAACGTTCTTGTACTCCTGCGGACCAGTATTTGGATAAAAATGCTCGTTCAAAATCTTCATATGTGTACCAAGTTGATATCATATCAGATGCCCATATAGCTCCTGACCCCTGAATATAACCTGTCACGAAAATAACCTCTTGCCACTCACTCCAATTTTTTGGCAATTCTCCCCTAAAACTTCTTATGAACACTACGGGATAAACATTTTTCTTGTCTCGGTTGTAGATATGGAATTGACGTTGTTTCAGCATTTTCACCTCAGTATTGCTTTTACAATTACAGTCATTATGACTACCTTCATAGTGTTGTGATTGATGGTGATTGCCAAAACGAACGTTGCATTAATGTCCCTCTTTGTACTTGATCGGTTAAATATTGTAGCTTAATTTATAGACCTTGTTATGGGTTGATTTCCTTGCGAGAAACGCAAATCTTCTCGAGGTAGATTTAAAAATCTCTCAGTGCTTCCTTTCTATTGTTGAAGTTCTTGGCCTAGTTTTTCTCTGAATTCTCGCAAAATAAATGTTCTTCAGAATTTTCAATCACAGTTTGTACAGCTGATATGCCCGATAGTTCAATATTGTCTGAAGAAATGCTTTGCCTTTTGAAACTTAGCTGCGAGAATTTTCCAGCGAGAATGTTTACCTTATGATCAACCTCGTCTTGCCTCTCCTTTATGTTATTTATGGATTTATCCAAATTTTGGATATTCTTCGGAATCTTGTCTTGTGATTGTCTCAAGTCCGGCATATCTGCTGACATCTCATTTACTTGTTGCTTTAATTAATCTTGAACTTCAACTAATACTGGAATTACCGCCATTGAACATTGCATCTGTTCTTGTGCTTGAGCTATCAGTGGGATTGACTCGACCTGCTCTTTAATAGTATCAACCTTAATAGCAACATACTCGGTTAGCTCTAGGCGTAACTTCTTCGCATTTTCATTACACTGTTGAGTGACTTGCTCAATTTGAGCAACTAATTTGAATTCTGTCTTTTCATTCTGAATTTTCTATTCTTCCGCAGTTTAATTTAATTTATCATCAAGTTTCTGAAATCTCCGTACTAATTTATAATTTAATCCCGCTTGATTAGCTTCTAATTGCTCTTTCAACTTAGTTTGATTAGCAAGTAATTGCTCTTGGACTTTCACTTGATTGGCTGCTAATTGTTCATCCATTCCCCTTTTAGTCTCTATTTGTGCTTTAGTTAAGTTGTTACATTTTTGGCCATTTCCCTTTTAGTTCATATTTGCATTTAATTAAGTCTGTTACATTTTTGGCTAACAGTGTTGACTGCTGCATGATTACAGTTAATGGGTTTATTTCTTCCTGCTCAGATGACGTGGAAACACTTAAGCTTTGTTGTAGGGCCTGATTAATGCTGCCGCTAGGCACTACTTCAGTTAAGCTAGCGTCTAATGTTTCAGTAACCTCAGAAACAGCTGAGGGCTGTTGTGATTCGCTCTGCTGTTGCCTTGCCATTTTATAAGCCGCCCTAGTAAGAACCATTAATACACAGAACAATAAATATATAAAGTCACTCGCATCTGAGTTAATAATGTCACTGACCTAAACTTAGCATAACATTCACTTATAATAAACACTTCCTACCTAAAGTTCAACCTAACAGTCACTCAATCAATCTGATTCAAAAAATATTCAAAGTCCATCTATAGATATTTCCCTGAAAAAATACGGCAACCAGCCACTGGTTGTCGTATTTTTTCAGTGAAATATCATTATCCACGGCCACGGAGATCAACAGTCCAAATAAAATGGACAAATTGTTATTCCATCTATAGACATTTAAATAGTTATTATAACTACACACATCAAATTTATATTGAAAATGTCTGTCACTACTCAAGTATTAAAATTTCTATATACAAAAATTTAATTGTATGTTGTCTGGCCTGAACGACGTTCTCGTAGGTTGTGGCAAAATTGTGACTTCTGGAACAGGCCTCTTCTTCTTTTCTCTCGTGCACATGCAACATAAAATTCACACAATGTTTACGTAATGCTCAAAAATTTGTCCTGTCACAGTGAAGCCAAATTTAATATTTTTTGTGGGAAATGAAATTTTAAAACGGCCCTCATACCGGCCTGATTTAGCTTCACTGATCAGGATAGTAAAGAACATGCGTATATTAAGGGAATTATCATTCATAGAGCAGGCTTAGCACATTCACAAAGTTCAATACTGTTCTATCCTGATTAAATTGAGCTTAACTTAAATTCCATACGGCAGTGAAACAATTTCGAAGTCTCGGTTCGACGAAAATTGTCAGTCGGTCTCCTGAAAACATTTGTAATAATTATTAACTTTCGGTGACCACGTGGGGAAGACCGAAGATCTGCTGGTAAGACCGTGTTAGCCCATTTATTGAAAGTAATAAACTGGATATCTTGAGCGTACATAACGGCAGGTTCGTCCATTGTAAATAAGACATTCCCCACTGATCCCGTGCAACACAGCGTAGTAAGCAGACACTGTCAATAATAATCCGTTAAATAATACACGAACACACTTACTTTAGTTCATGTATTAAATTCCTTATCATACAGAATCTTATCAAGATGGCGACTAGCTCAACAATACAAACATATAAATCTTCGTTCTTTCACGGCTATTCGGCAAGATCTGAATTATTCTTTTCATAAGAGAAAACATAGATAGCGGAGAAGCTATTCCATGGAGGAAATGCACGATCCAAGGAATAATAGGGCTTGAAACTACTTTGCATTGATAATCATCATATACTGAAGTGTAGTAATCGGTAAGATGAGATATTTCGAGATATGTACTGAGTTATATAATTCATAAAAATTTCTGAAAATATCGCAGAGAGACCGTTGCAAGAAACGTTACACGCTCTCCACGAAAGATTACTGTATCACTGGTTCCCAGTGCTTCCATATCTACATTTTCTCGTATTCCTCCTGCTGTCAGATATTCTTTTCGATGTACAACAGTTCTCCACTATCAACCAGACATGTAATTACTCCTATCTCCATTTTACCTCAATTTATACTTATTTTCCGTAAATTTTTTTCATTTTAAAGATTTTATATCTCTTATGCTCAGGAGTCTATGACCTCACTTCTCCAAGGATTCTGAAATTACTCGTAAAAGTAGTACAGTTATCAGTACCTAGCACAACTGCGCCATTTTTCGGCAAAAGTGTCTGCATATCAGTTCACGTGGGAGGGCACCACGGCACAAGGTTGATTCGCGATAGGACGAGGATATAGTTCATATTTGGACCCACCATGTATTACGTCAGGAGTATGGTTCGAAGGTAGATCCAGCTTGCGTTACGTCCGGGATAGTGATCGAAGGTAAAAGCAGTTTCGGTAAACCTGGAGTACAGTCTGGGAGTCCCCCCCCCCCCCCCCCCCCCCGCGTGTAACTCATACACACACACACACACACACACACACACACACATACACACACACACACGCACATACACACACACACACATAACTACATACATGCTCATACAGCGAAATAGCGCAGTTGCCCTAGGTGTTGACAACTGTACTACATTTACAAGCTATTTTAGAATACGTGGTCACAAGTGAGGCCATGACCACATGGGCAGAAGTGACATAAAATCGGTAAAATTACGATAATTGACGGAAAATGCATATAAATCAAGAGTGAATACAAGAAATGCTGGTAAAGTGAGCGAGGTAAATTCTTTTACATGGGAACGAATGTATGACATCAAGCAGAATACAAGAAAATGTCGACCCGGAAGCACCGGGGACTAGGGAAATATTAGTTTTTCGTGAACAGCGATAAGACGGCTGGAATAGACTGTTTAACGTGGATGACCTCCAAACGCAGAATAATAAATTTATATATGTCGGATCTCTAGCCCAGGTGTGAAACCAAAGATATCGGCAACCATCTTATAGATTTTTTGTTCGGACATGTGACTACGATAAACTTTACATCTTCCTAAGCTAAAACCATTGTATTGCAAGTTTGGGGACGCCAGTAAACACTGATATGCCAAAACGTTATGACCACCACACACTGCCAGGCTGGATGTCGCCTGATGGCGCTGCATGAAAGTGACAAGGTAAGGACAATATATGGGTGGTTCAGAGACGGATGGGGAATCATTCTAGCGAAGACACGGCCAAAAATGAGGAAATATTCTGATATAAGCGATTTTGACAAAGGTGATATTATTATTACCCAGAAACTGAACGATTACTTCAGAGACAACACACCGGGTCGAATGTTCACGTGCTAATGTAGTAGGCATTTATGGGAAGGGGTAGAACGACAGTGAAACCACCAATGGGTGATAAGTTATTAGATGTCCACGACTCTTCAGAGAACATAGGATTTTGACGCTTGCCTGCGTTTTAAGGAGGGATTAGTGATCACCTGTGGTATCTGTGACGAAAGAGCATGACGATGGACCACCTGTAAGTGTTTAAGAGCACACCGTTCATCATATATTGTTGAAAATGGATCAACGTTGCAGACGACCCTACTTTTCACATGGTGGCTCAACAACATGGTCAATTACAAAAGCAGCGACCACAGGATGGTGGAGACTGAACCGAGGGCCAATGGAAATTCTCGTTGGATGAACAACGTTTTTGCTACACCAGGTCGATGATCGTCTAAACAGACGCCTTCATCCAAGCGAAGAGCGGTTCGAAACGTGCACCAAGCCTAGAACGCAAGCTGGTGGGAGCAGTATTACGCTATGGGAGCCACTCTGCTGCGCTTGCATGGCACCTGCGGTAGTAATCTAAGACACTTTGATCTGCAACCCTTCATACTTGATTTCTTCCCTGCCAGTGATGTTATTTTCCAGCGGGATAACTGTCCATGTCTCAAAGCCAAAATTGCACTGTAGTTGTTTCAGCAGCAGAATAGTGTACTTATATTGATGTCATGGCTACGAAATTGGATTGATGTTAATCCAAAGCAACGCATGTGGGTTGTTGTCAGGCGCCATTACCGCATACACAAATCAGCAGCCCAGTCTTTAAGGGAATTGCATGGCTTGTGCACGGACATCAGGTGTGACATACCTCCACAAACCTACCAATGAACTATCGGATGCAGGATATGCAGAATCGGAGACATATTGCATTCCATATATGGACCAATAAGTTGTGCAGTAGGTGGTCATAATGTTTTGTCTTAAAATAGAGAAATGGATCGTGTGTTAGACCCTCTGCACGTTTATAACTCTAATGAACTGTATTTACTACCTGCTTCGCTGTACTCTCAGCCCACCATACCTAAGCATATCTGCGACCTCACAGAACAGTTGAAGCATGGTTATTAACAATTTTGTGCAGTGGGTGCACTGAGGTAATAGGATGTATCAAGCACGTATCTACTATTCATCGGTAAGGAATGCTAGCCTCCTCAGAAGGGATGCATCTAGAGAGATCATGTGTAATTGGACGAATGACATGAGTAAGACTGGTAGGGAACTGTCTTTGCAGAATAGCAGTTGCAATATTGGAATAAGAATGCCAGTCTATATCATCAGCGTCGGTCAGGTGTGCCAATTTGGAACACATGTTATCCACCTTCCAGAAGAAAAAGATTGCCGTATATTGATTACGTGGAAATCAGCTCCTTCTGTTCTTCACGAGACGTCGAATACAATATGTATAGTGTTCCTCCTACTACTGGTCAACTGATAATTAAGTCGGAGGTAATTTTGCAGTTATGGTTAGTTAAAGACAGAGTAAAAGTTACAAGTGTCATAGCGAGATCATCTACAGGTTTATTCAGAATCCTTAGCCGAAAAGGTTCAACGAATGGGCAGCTCGTTTCGAAATAGAGGGCAGAATGCTGCTATCGACATGGTTCGTTTATTGGGATGATGTAGATGTGATTTTTCAGTCTCAGGCTTAATCCTAGGAATGTAAAAATACTTTGTGAGTGATGCACATAACGACCTTACGGAATTTGTAAACAGTTTCGTTTAAGGAACAGTTTTTCCACTTCCTCTCTGCTGGAGGTTATTTCTTACACCAAGAAAGAATACAATTTGTGTTTTGTGTTGTAGGCAGTATAACAGGATTTGTGATATGTCAATGTGTAAATAGCACTCGTGGAGTGATTGAGAGGATGATTTATCAGTTATACAAAAATTGAGAAACATGCTGCGATGACACTGGCTGATAGCATCACGAGACCGAAGCGATGGGACGTTTTGTTGACGTGGAAAGTAGTTGAGAGCGGCGGTCTAGAACTCGAGTAATTGGGTAAAATGCCTTAAATTATGGAATACCAGGTACAATGACGAAAATTGATGGAACATACATACGTCTGACGAAAACGCGACAAAATGAGGATGAATGAGGGTTACATGTTTACATTCTCGCCTGTGTCTATGAAAATCATTTCATTTCCCTAACGGTGCGACTGACAACTGATGGCGAACGCCATCCATGCTCTGTGGGTTTAAGTCCTGGACAGTACCCGTTTGTTCCACACTCAGCTGTTCATCGTAAGTCACAGAAATGAAAGATGCAGTGTCCCTAGGTTTAGAGGTCATGAGACCACTATCTAGGGCACCAAAACAGTAATCACGTACCTGGGCAGTATGCACACTAGTTTCAGGAACCAATGCCCTTGGTTCTCTCAGAACCAAAGGTCAGAGCCCTCTGCTGCCCTGTCACTGTGGACAGGCAGCTAATCACTTTAGGGGAGCTGCGTCAAATGCTCCACAAAGATGCATACTGTTCCAGTTTCCATACGTTGCGATGTGTCCCATATTTTTGTCTATACGAGACATGGTCTCTGTCATACTTGAACCATCCAGTATGTTGTGCTAGCACGTTAACATACACCATGTGATGTCTAGCTTTCTGTGAGCGCTGATAGATCGAAATGTGTCAATATAAGTTTAGAACCTTCAAATCGTTGCAGAAAAACAAAATTTGTGGCAGCGTACATAAGCATGGTGATACGTTGCTTGAATGTATTTCAGCGTAGAAAAAATCGTATGAAGTTACTTATGAAACAACAACACAGGAACCATCTAGTATATCTGGCTGGCTGGGAGGTATGGTCTTCCCACAGTACAGGTGACAAAATTGTACTCAAGTCCCTGCCAAAGACTTAGATCAGTGGCCACCTACTGCATTGTACCAATACATACTTATTTAACGACATCATCACATATGCTCAATGTTAATATGTAGACAATGTATGTTTTCAGTATATACGAAGACATATCTAGTTCTGCACCGGGTAATGTTAGCGAGGTTTCTGTACTTCGTAGTTTTCCTCCATGGGATGACATAAACGAGGGGAGAAGAGAGAGAGAGAGAGAGAGAGAGAGAGAGAGAGAGAGAGAGAGAGAGAGAGAGAGAGAGAGAGAAGAGAGAGAGAGAGATATTGTGCTGTGAATGAAGGCTGTGTAATGGTTACACTATTGTATTTCTAGCGTAGTAATCACTGGAGTTCGACACAAGAGATTAGGGCATGTACAATGGAATATTATAGACAATCCCTCGATATCAATGAATTTCTCTGTGCAGTCCATGTATACTCTGTGTAATTAAGAATTTCCTCCTTTACATTGGGGTGCTATTTCTCTCATTGTGAAACCTCTTTACCAGGTCAGTAATGGATGGGGATACGAGATAGCCTAACTAATGTAGTGCTGTCGGAACATTATCGGAATGTGATAGATTTAGTTACATTTCTTGACTTGGAAGGGAACATATCTTATTAGTCCAAGTCAGGGGCATTCAAACTATATATCGAAGACTCGAATATGCATCTGCATCTATATCACACTCCACAAGCTAGTGACGGAAGTTATTTTGTATACCACTAACTAAGCCCTCCAACACTGTTGCCCTCGCGAATAGCGCTTCGGAAGAACGATAATCGTTTATCCTCTGTATTGGCTCTAATTCCTGCACTTTTTTCCTCATGGTCATTACACGAGACGTATATGGCAGGAAGTAATACGTTGTCTAACTCTTTCTAGAGAATGCTCTTTTGAATTTTCAATAGTAAATCTTTCTGTGATGCATAACGTCTCTCTTGTAACGTCTGCAAATGAAGTTCGATGAATATCGCCGTAACGGTCTCATGCCGACTAAACGATCCTATGACGAAACGTGCAGGTTACTGATGGATATTCTATGTTTGCACCGGACTTATATGGTAGGGAACCCAGATAGATGAACCGTACTCAATAATTGATCGAACATACGCCTTAAAAGCCACTTCCTCCGTGGACGAGTTAATCTCTTTAAGATTCTTCCCATGAATCTGATACTGACATCTGCTTTTCCCACTTTCTGTTTTACGTGGTTATTCCAATTCATGTCACTTCTTCTAGACATTTTGCGGCAGATACTGTTTTCATGGTTTTTCATCTGTAATGTAGCTACAGAGCACCTGAAAATCGTAACACTTTTCTGGCGTTCCTGCTTTGTTACAGACAACCGCATGATCTGCGAACAACCTTTAAGAGCATCCGACACTTTCTACTAGATCATCTTATTTATATATATATATATATATTGTAAACAGTAACGGTCAAATCACGCTTCCTTGGGGTTCTCCGGAGAGTGCCTTTACATCCGTCGATTTGGTTCGCTTAAGAGCGACGCGTTGTGTTCTGTCTGCAAGTAAATCTTGAACCCAGTCTCAAATCTTCTCCAATACTTAATAAGCTCGTATTTTATTTCACGAATCGACAGTAGAGGAAGGTGTCAAATGCGTTTCGGATGTCAAGGAACACGGCGACCACCTGAACGCCAATGACTACGGCGCTGCGGGTCTCACGGAGAAAAAGTCGTATTTTTTGAGATGTACCACATTTCTACAACAGATTTGCGTCAACTATATAGGTCTACCATTGTGTGCATCTGTCCTACGACCCTAATTAAAAACGAGAATGATCTATGCTTTCTTCCAGTCACTAGGAACGATCTACGTTAAATTACTAGATGTGGAGCAAGTTCTTTCGCATGATCTTTGTAGAGTATTATAGGCGCCTCTGATCTTAACGCCTTTCCAATACTAAGCGATTATAGTTATTTCTGTTCCGCAATCGACTATCTCAATATCTGCCATTTAGACGTTTGCGTAACGATTGAAAGGAAGGGCGGTGTTACGATCTTCCTCTCCGTGAAACCGTTTCTGAAGACAGAATCAAGTATTTCGGCCTTCTCTCCGTTATCTTCCGTTTCAATGCCAGTATGGTCGCTGAGTGAATGAATGGATGATTTTGACCCCACTTACTGGTTTTACATATGACCTAAACTAATTATGGTTTTTACTGAGATTGGTTGACAAAGTTTTACTTTGAAAGTCACTGAACGCTTCTCTCATTCCTTTCCTTACGCTCGTTTCCGCTTCGTTGGGCTTTTGTTTGTCAGTTATGTTTCTACTTCTCTTGAATGTGAGATAAAATTCTTTGCTTAGGAAGTAGTTTTCTAACACGTCTAGTAAACGATGGTGGGTCTTTCCCATCCCTGAAGACCTTACTTAGAACATACTTGTCTAGGAAATGATGCATGATTCCTTTGAATCTTTTCTATTTGTTTTCTACATCTTCATCCTCATCACTGAACATTTGATGCTGACTGCTCTGATACTCTGAAATTTGTATCACAGCTAAGCAAAAATGTCTTTCTACCTTTCTTAATATTCTTTGTCAGACCCGTTCTCATAGGTATTTTCACAGCTTTATTATCACTGCTTTAACTGATTCGACAATTTCTAATCCGTGATTCGTGAGGAAATGACAATTAAGCGATACTCCAATTGAGAAGTGAGCTCTACACCACCTTTTCATAGTGCTGTGCGTAAACATGTTATAATCCCTCACATACACCTCACAAAGTGATTTTAATGTGACACTACTATTTAATACGAATTGTTTTACGTAGCGAGAAGCACCTTTTTTTGTTTTCTCGATGAATAAGAGTCTAAGAACTACCTTGTGTTTTGTGTGCCTCTGAATGAATGTGGTGATATCCTAACATTTATATGTTTACATCGCAAGCCATCGTACAGTGTGTGACGGAGTGTACGCTGTACAACAACTAGTCATTTCCTTTCCGATTAAACTCGCAAACAGGGGGAGAATACGACAGTCTGTATGACTGCGCATAACCGCTAATTTATTGTACATTATCTTCATGGTCCTTACGTGAAACGTATGTGCACGGCAGTAAAATGCTTCTGCGATCAACTTTACATGTCGTTCCTCAATAGTCATCTCCTAAAAGAACATCGCGTTTCCTCCAGGGACTCCCAAATGAGTTAGTGAAGTATTCTCCTACTAATTTGTTGGGACACAACGAGAATGCTTTCGCAGGGCTGTATTCCGTGGGAAACAGATGTCTGCAGGCTCAGACACGTTAGGCAGTGGCGGCTGTGGCTGCTGCTCCCATGCGGACCAGTGGTGGCGTGGGTGGCGGGGGCGTGCGCATCGCAGGGTTGGGGAGGCGAGTGGGCGGCCTGTACCCCCAATACGTCGTTTGGTCCCAGTAATATTAGTTGCATCACCGAAGCGTCTATAAAGGTTACTGAGCGAGTGTAATCCGACAGCGCGAAAAATTTATTCACCATGCAAAGGGTCTCCCACGATCAGTTTCATTAATAAGCCAATCAGTTTAATATCAATGTCATGCCGACAGGTGGGTGAAAGCGAAGGCGATAGTACCACAGAGCGGTAATAAGGCGTTTCTTCGTTGTGGCGAAATATTTTAACGAGATTTTCATATCCCACCTACACAGGAAGGGATGGAATTCCAAACAAAATCAGCTATATTACCCCATCTATAAAGTCAAATTTAGTATTGACGTGATATTTATAGATTCTCTGTGGTACTACCTTAAGAGACCTTGTAGGTGACATGTAATGTGGCTACTTTAAGAGAGTTTGAGTGTGAGGAGACATCCTGTGACAGAGGTAGAATGCGCTCTTAGCACTCCGGCACGAGGCAAAAGTTAATATATAACATTCATGTCCTGTGATGCTGGACATAACAAATATTAGGCTGATAAGAACTGATCCTTTTAACTGATGAGAGATTACCTAGCGGTAATACAGCCTATGCCATACTGCTGGACACCATTTTTAAAGAAAGTAACTGTACTTTAGCGATGCGAAAACGCATGTATGGTCCCATTTCATCTGTCTTTTAAAATAACTTGTATAAAAGGGAGGAATCTACATTTTACATGAGAAATTCTACGTGTATGGAGAGTAAAATACTTGTCTTGTATTGAAATGGACTTTTTAAACTGGAGAGAATTTATGTTGGGTGTTAGATGTATACATCCAAGCTGCACCTCTAGCCAGCGGCAGAGGTCATCACGGATATCTTGGTTGACTGAAAGCTGTGGCCTGTCAGCTCTTGCCCACAGACATTTAATGGTGACGGCTCTCGCTGAGTGGCTCAACAGTGAAGTAACCAGTATGTTGTTTGAGCAGCGACAGATGTGAACATCTATATTGCATGAGAAGATTCAATATAACGAGTGTTTGCGCTGGACCATTGTTTACCATGTAAATTGACTGGCGGACTGCTTGGCCGTCTTCCTGACAGTCTATCTGTTCTCCAAGTGTCTGGTATGGCTTGAGATGTGTGCGCAACTGCCACCGTGATCGACCCAAGAGCGGACGTCTCCCAACTGGCGCTTCCACAGTTCCCTAGCAGTCAGCTGACCATCCAGGATTCACAATCACGAATGTTTGTGGCTGGAAGGTCTTTTTTTCGCCAGATACAGTGAGTGCAAACATCGTGTTGGAGGAGGGTTCTTATGAACACAAGTGTCGCTGAAAACAAGACCTCAGATATATTTAGAGCTATGGTATGTGGTGGAAATTTAATTACTTGATTTGCCAAATGCTTGCGTATGATTCTCCAACATTGAAAATATGTCTTATTACGAAGACGAATCATCATAATATGGTGGTGAGTGTTTTAACTAATCTGCTGGACTCCAGTAGATTGCTAAGCAATTAATTTGGTAAGGTAGTGCAAATAAGACTGTTTCACATTATTTTTTTTTATATTTTGATTGCACAGCATTAGCCAGCAGGGACTCAGTATTCTGAGGAGGGATGAAACCCCTGCCTTTGTTTGGACACATTGGTTTATCAATGTTTTGACACAAACTGGAAGTAACCACTTGAGAGAGACAGACACAGGAAAAGAGTCTGGAATTTGTTGCTCAAAGGAATGCAACCACCTCATGAACTACCCACAGGCCACAGGTCCCTCGGGTGGGTAGGTACATTACATTGGTCTACAGGACTAACACATATTTGTTACAATAGTAAATAGCCAGTTGAGAGAGAACGGAAGTGGTTTCCTGGCCAACGAATATCAAGGGATGCTGCCTTTCAGTCCAGTCCACAGTATCAAGCACCGAAAACTGTAGTTAATGTACCGCACATGATTCCGTTCCTTGGTGCTTACAGTTATTACATCGTGGGAAGTGTGGGTGGCGGGTGCACATATGAGCTCTGCCCAAGTCCAGCGACGGACTGAATAAAGGATTTGCAGACTGAATTCAACACTACATTATTGAGATTTATTTGAATTTCGTATCATGATATCCTCTAGCAAAAACTGAGTCTTCCTCTTTTCATATAAGGTTGAGGAATGGTTAACTGGAGGAGGTGAGGTTAGGTGCGCGGCTGTTCTCAGGATGGGGAGTAGTGACTAAGAATTGAGATATTTTCCCTTCCCAGCGAGTGGGGGAGGAGGCAGGAGAGGGATAGGGGATTCTCAGTAGGTCAGATTATCCGCAGGGGGTCATAATTAAGACGCTTAACAATAGGCATCCCCAGGGAATTATAAATGAATTAGCAATACTATTGGTTAAGGGAGGGAGAGGGGTCGTTTAATTGACCAGTTTAATGAATTAACATATCAATTTGATATTAAATGTGTGCCACAACCCTTTTAATTGCACTGCTTACGAGACTGTTCTCCAGTGCTTTGCTTCTGCGGGAATTTTCGAATAACATTGCTGTGTTGTGTGTTTATTCGATGGTCGCCTCGCCATCATGCTGTCAGCCCTATGTGATGTGGTGATGGTATTTAACCTACCTCAGTTGCTCATTACCGAATATAAGATCAACCATCAACGTGATTTAAGGTAATGGTAAATTATGGTTTAATACTTAATAAAATATGCAGTGGGAAATATCCGACTAATCATGTGATCCGAAGAAAATATGAGACCTATGACTTGATGTCTATCCTATTTTGAAGATACCGAAAGAGCTGAATTCAAGACGGTGTCAGGGCAGCCATGTTTGTGGCACTCCGGAAGGCGAAGTGGAAAACGGACGAGCAACCTGCAGCTACTCTAGATTAGAGCTGTGTCATGTGTAACGGCTATAATGGTTTCCTCGAACATTCTACAAAGTTGGTGAATGGATACACTTGCAACGAAAATAAAAATAATACACTATTTAAATAGAGAGTTAGACTCTGGAGTCAGCGGGCTGTACTGGTCCATCTCCCTGAAATGGGGCGAGACACGTGACAGTATAGCAGTCAACCTACTCTTTGGACAGTAAATATACATACTACTATTCTCATAACACTTGATCCCAGTGGGTATAATCGTTTGTCACAGCTAGTGATACCAAAAGTATTTTTATTACATTGAATAAAAATTTTCTGCATTTGTGACCGCATTGTCAATATACGGGGTGTTATAAAAAGGTACGGCCAAACTTTCAGGAAACATTCCTCACAAACAAAGAAAGACAGTATTTTATGTGGACATGTGTCCGAAAAAGGTTACTTTCCATGTTAGGTTTCATTTTATTACTTCTCTTGAAATCAAATTAATCATGGAATGGAAACACACAGCAACAGAACATACCAGGATGACTTCAAACAATTTGTTGCAGGATATGTTCAAAATGTTGTCCATTAGCGAGGATACATGCATCCACCCTCTGTCACATGGAATCCCTGATGCGCTGATGCAGCCCTGGAGAATGGCGTATTGTATCACAGCCGTCCACAGTAAGAGCACGAAGAGTCTCTACATTTGGTATCGGGGTTGCGTAGACAAGAGCTTTCAAATGCCCCCATAAATGGAAGTCAAGAGGGTTGAGGTCAGGAGAGCGTGGAGGCCATGGAATTGGTCCGCCTCTACCAATCCATCGGTCACCGAATCTGTTGAGAAGCGTGTGAACACTTCGACTGAAATGTGCGGGAGCCCCATCGCGCATGAACCACAAGTTGTGTCGTACTTGTAAAGTCACATGTTCTAGCAGAACAGGTAGAGTATCCCGTATGAAATCATGATAACGTGCTCCATTGAGCGTAGGTGGACGAAACTAAAATGAGCTCTAACATGGAAATTAATTTTCTTTATTTGTGTGTGAGGAATGTTTCCTGAAAGTTTGGCCGTACTTTTTTGTAACACCCTGTATATAGTACTGCCGACGTTTCGGTCCCTGTTGCAAGCTACCTTCTGCAGGGTGTTTTTGTTTACTGAAACAAAACACCCTGAAGAAGGTCGCTTGCAAAAATTTAAACCGTTCAAATGGCTCTGATCAGTATGGGACTTAACATCTGAGGTCATCAGTCTCCTAGACTTAGAACTACTTAAACCTAATAAACCTAAGGACATCACACACATCCATGCATTAGGCAGGATTCGAACCTGCGACCGTATCAGCTGCGCGGTTCCGGACTGAAGCGCCTAAAACCGCTCAGCCACAACAGCTGGCAAGGTCGATTGTAACAAGGACCGAAACACAGGTAGTTTTTCATATATTGACAACGCGCTCACAAGACCAGAAAAATTTTATTGAATGGACAATGGCTGCGGAAGCGTACGTTTACATTTTCATTAAGTTTCTCATGAAAACTGTCGTATCTAATGACACATGTGGGGAACAAATTTAGAAATAGGGGTAGCAACCACTTCTTTTGGGGTAGATTGTGATGAGTACTGACCGACAGCAAAATCATGTTGCTGGAGGCAGACGAACCTAAATTTGCACCACCAGAAGCACTGTATCGTCAGAACCTATGCTGTGAAAGTGAAGGAGGGACGTTTTATAGGCTGCAGTTTCATCAGCGATTGACTCCTCGAACCTAATTAGAGTGTACTTGTCATAGCGTGATTGTGTGTGGCTACAGTGTAGCTACCCGCCACTGCAGAGAGTCCTTTCTCATAGTGTCTTTGTATTTGGACAATGGTCCAGCTGATACATGACCAGCTGTACTTGCTCCAATGGCTGGGTACAGAAGTATCCTTCTGCTGGGTGCCTAGTCATGTCGGCATCTGGGGCAATGAACAGGCCGATTGGGCTGCCAAGGAGGTCTGCAGAGAGCAGGATGTGTTCCAGTGTCCTATTCCCTTGCAGTCAGTCATTGCTGCAGTACACAGGAAGTGCAAGGAGTTGTGGGAGGACGAATGGCTGGCGGTGACGGCCAATAAACTGTGGTTGATAAAGTCAACCACTTGGCCGTGGCGTTCCTCGTGCCGGTTGCTCAGGCGGGAGGAGGTGGCCCTCACACGTCTTCGGATCGGGCACTGTCCTCTCACACATAGCTTTTTATTACGGCGGGAGGATCCTCCGTTTTGTGATGCTTGTGGCGCGCACATCTCTGTCCGGCACATTTTAACAGACTGCTTTTTATACCGTGATGCACGGGCAGAAGCACAAGTTGATGGGGATCTGGCTTGTGTTTTAGCTAATGATGAGACGTGTGTGTCTAGGGTTTTTAAGTTTTGTGATGTGTCTGGACTCTGGCCTAAACTTTTAGGCTGGAGGTTCTAGTGTATTGCAGAGTGGCTGACTCGTCCCCTTTATTCCTTGCGGTCAGCCAGCCACTTCCATCTGCTACATTGTTTTAGCTCCCTCTAACATTTTCTTCCTGTGTTGTCCATGTTTTACTGCTGACGCTCTGCTTCATCCCGCGCTTTGGTGTGGGTGAGCACATGTTTTTCAACGATTGTTACCCATCTTTTCTGTTTCGTTTTATGTTACTGTTCAGGGATTTTTCTTGACACCCGTCTCACTATGTTACTGAACGGGCACCCCTCTACTACTACTACTACTTTATGATAGGAACCATTACAAAATGTGTATATGGGTGAGTTGGTTACACATTCTTGCTGTGAAGTGACAACGCATGCTCTATCTGAGCTTGAATTGAGCCTTCGAGACAAGCTGACAGATCGAATAGAGCTTCTTGCGAGGGAGCGATTTGATAACCTGCTCTGTGAATGCAGGAATACTTCGATCTACATTGCTCAGACGGTTGTACATGCTAATTAGGCATAGTCAAATGATTTTTCAGAAAGATTTTCAATCAATGAATAGAGATTAAGTCATGAGGATGGTGCAAAACCATTTAAAAGTACTTGCCAGGTAAACATGAACAGTAAGATTCGCCTTTTCTTTGTACTTCGTTACAGATTTAATCTATTAAAGCGGCTGATTAATTTCGGAAACAACACAAAATGTTTTCCGTCACGTTCACAGCTGACACACAAGTCACTAAATGCTCGTTATGCGATATATAACGATTTACCTGCCATTCCATTATTATCAAATATCTCATTAATTACGATTAGAATACCTGTATATTTAAAGACGTGACTACAACGTTTCTGCTAAATTATAATTGTGTCAACCAGTTCCCTCCGGCACCATCGCATACAGAAGCTCCCTTTTGCCTGGAACTAACACTTCTTATTTTCTCTAATTCCATTAACATAAAATGTGTAATGTAATTAAGGCAATTGCTACCAGGACGCAACTCGTCCCAGAGAAGAGCGTAAAATGGGGGGAAAGGGCAATGAGATGTATAGTACGAGATGTATGAGATGTATAGTACGAGACAGTGGAAGCAAAGTAAGTAAATTGTTTATTATTTCAAAGGTAATCGCCGCAACTGTTGACACATTTACCCTAAAGTGAGACAAGACAATGACTTCATGGAAAAACGCTTTGGGGCACACATGTTTAGCTGAGTATCCCTTACACATCCTCCATTCTGTCCCGATCCCTACCGATGCGATTTCCATGTTTTTGAAGACACCAAAAAGACACTCGTGGCTGTCGATTTGCTTTGGACTATGAGCTGCACGCATCGGTACAATAATGATTCCGTGGGAAATCGCAACCATTTTTCCTTGAAGATATTAACCGCCTTATCACACGAATAAATGTTTTAACAGTTATGGCGATTACTTTTGAAATAATAAACAGTTCACTTACTTTTCTTCCATGTGTCTAGCTTTCACTCGGTTGGGCCTTATACTGTACTAACACCTGAAAAGGTCACTCGGGGATCGATTTCCGTCGCAGATTGCCTATCTAACGGCTGCAGGGACAACAAAAATTTGATTTTCACTCTATCATATAACTATTTACGATTTTCTATTATCTGCTCATTAGGAGGTTGAACCCACGTTAAGAGTATAGCACAATAAGTGATGTATTGTAGTTAGGAAGTATGTGTATGACATGACACAGTGTAACTCAGGTGGCTCAAATTACCTAGATATATTCAGACAGTGTTTTAGAATGAGATCACATACTGATTTCCAACAAAATTTACATATAACTTTGAATTGTTACGAAACATTTTGTCTCTGACACCCCCTCCATCGCCCCCACAAGAAAACGAAAGGAAAGAGGTTTATCGCGTACTACATTTTCGCTATTGATGTAATGGAACTTCAGCATCAGGCACGGCGTCTTAATTTATTATATTTTATTACTAACTGTGCTCGCAACATATTTTTGAGGCAGTATCCAAGCACTGGATGTGTCAGCAAAGTTCTGTTATTGAAAGTCACATAGTTCAGGTGATGTATCGTAAACAGTCAGATGCTGGAATTAAATATTATGTACATGGAAATTTGATTCTTTAAAGAAGATGAAATGGAGTTACTGGTTGCTGAGGTTTGTGGCAAAAGCTAAGACTTTCCTGTTCCAGGGCTGATTGGATGAAATATTCCAGCGTTTAAACAACGTCGCGAATTTCTTGGAGCGGGCTCATTTGGAGTCATTTGAGAAACCTCCACGTTAATGTAGGCAGTAAGTTCCCATGGTCAGGGCAATGTTCAGTGGTCAGTCAGAAGTTAATGATGTGCAATAATCTCTGAAGATGTTCTCCTACCCGCCGAAAACTAAGTATCGGGTAGAATAAGCCTGAATGTGATCATTAGCGCTCCCATGCCGGAGGTAGGGAAGGGTACTATTAGGGTTGTAACTCTCAGCGTTATAGTGGTCCTTACCTAGCTTAGAGACTATTGAGTACGTTTGACCAGAGCGTCAGACAATTTCAACCGCTTCATTGAATTTTATCCACCCTGCTGCCACCAACTCTGACCAGAGGCTTTTCCCACAGGCGCCACCGACCTACAGAAAAAGGCACGTGACAGGATGGCCGTTGCTGAGAATCCCGATGCCCACGTAGACGGAGCATAGCTGGGGAGTTGGGGAGTTTGCAGCACAGGCATCAGCAGAGCGATCCCTGTGTTATTAAGGGACTGTTACGAAAAGGGTACATGAGCCCCCCCCCCTCCCCCCTCCCCCCTCCCGGCTACTGCGCTGGATATTGTATGCAAAAAGATCCGTTACTTTCGTAGGAGCAGAAGATTATAGCGCACAATGGATGTAAAGGATGTACCCCGTAAGATGTCATTGCCCAAAATGTTCATAACAATACAGGTTCAAAAGGTTTCAGCGCATGATGGATACATGATGCTCCATGTAAGGTGTCCTTCCCCAAATGGCTCGCATCTCGGGGAAATTTTGAAAATGTAGAGGTCACACTAAAAGGGGAGCATAACAGTTAAGACCGAATTTGTTGGAAACTCCTTTTAATTGTCTCTTACGACAGGCAGGAACACCCAGGGCCTATTCTAACCCACAAACCCTCAGGCGGAAATATAGGTAAGACGGAATATGTTTGTTAAGAACGATCAGTACCATTCGGACATCATTTAGTTCGGGACAGGTGCTAAATCTCGCCCAACATTCAGGAGTACGACTGAGTACTGTCCCACATCGCCGAAGTGATTCAAAAACCATTGGTTGTGGTACCTAAAGCAGCAGTTCAAGGACACGAATGAACCTCACTCCCAGGATTGAAGGAGACACTGTTACATCGCTGACAGGGCCATCAGATTGTCGAAATTTAAAGGCATATTCCTAGTAAAACGTAAAGTGGCTCGTAGTCTTTCAGGAATAATGTGCCATGGTGATCTATTCAGACAATAACACAAGCAAGTGTAAGCCGCGTAAGAACTACCTCGTCTACGCTTCCTCGCGGCTGGAACAGCAGGTCGGAACTGCGTCACTGGGTAGATCATACTGCATTGAGCTAATGAAGCACGACTCACGACCCGTTTTCACACGTCTGCTTCCGCCAGTACCTCATCTCCTACCTTCCAAACTTCATTGAAGCTATCCTGAGAAAATAGTAAAACTAGCATTCTTGGAAGAAACGATGTAGCACTAAAACTGCTTCGCCAGAGCCTGGGGTATGTTGCCAGAATGAAATTCTCACTTTGTATTGAAGTGTGCGCTGATATGACACTTCCTGGCAGAACTGTGCGGTGGAACGCGAGTCGATCTCGCGACCTGTGTCTTTTGCGGGAAAGTTGGGTTATGCCGGACACAGATACAACAAATTCTAATTTTATGTATGTAGAGTGAAGCTGCCAGTCAAAATTTGAGCCCAGGTCGGGAATCGAACATAGGACTCTTGTTTACTAGGCAGGTATGTTAGCCACAAAGCCACAGTCTCAAAGCAGTTCAGACTGATGATGCTGGCACGCCTCCCTCCTCGATCCAAATTGTCACTGCCGCAACAGCGTACTTAAATTCACCCTTACACACTAACAGAATTGCCGAGGCTCTCCGTGTTCTGGAATAACACCTAAGCATGGTACGTAAACGGGCTGATCCAGTGTGAAAAACTTAGATGGAGATTCTCGTACAAATGAAATGGCACAATTTCAGAGCCTATACTAGTCTCATATAGATATGATTTAAACTAGTAAGCAGAAGATCTGTGTTCGATTCCTGGCCTTTGTACAAATTTCCACTCCCCGAAAGTATCTGTTTATGATTTGAAATAATCTGCTAAGGAAAAGAATATTGTATTCATTATAAAGTCTACTTAATTATTTATGAATATTTCCAGATGAGGTAATGCGAAGTAAGTGGAAATATTGACGTGACGCGCCGGGCTTGGAACTCAAAAAGACTTGTGTAGAATGTTCAAAAGACGAAGGTGCCTCACCAGCATTCCACTTCAGTTGGCATTGTACAAGGTACTGATGTTCTTGACAGACATGGCTCAACTTTTACACAGGAAAAGAATTACTAAAATGTAGACTTTCACGGCCGGAAATATCATGTCCATTATAATTATCCGGGTTGTTATGCCGTGGTCGGTTGATGAAATCTGTGTCAATTCCCAACATTTCGTCTCCGACTGCGGAATACATCTTCAAGGGGGTCCGTAGCTTGATGGAAAGTCCAACACACCCATTGACTCGCTACTGACTGCCGCTAAATTGCGTGTCCGCGCGCTCCCTCGCCGCCGCATGACGTCACGTGTTTTGAAAACGCCAGTGCAATTGGCCGCTGCCCGTCGCCGTCGATCGCCGTTGCCATCGACAAGTAGTGGACGAATGTTACACACCTTCTTTAACACCGGCATCCATACACCGTTTAATTTCACGCCCTCCTCCTTTCGATGGAATTTATTAGGGTGTTTAGCGATTTCGATTGCCTCCCTGTAGAGCCTTTCGTAGTATCTGCTTGTGGCCGCTAGTGCTTGCGTCTCCTCGAAACGAATATTGTGGTTCCCTGGCTGGAAAGCATGCTCCGCAAGAGCTGATCGTTCCGTTTCTCCTCTTCTACAAATGCCCTTGTGCTCTTCAAAACGTTTTGAAACATTTATTTTAGTGGTACCCACATAAACATGCCCACAGCAGCATTGGGATCCCTTACACTCCAGCTTTTTCCAATGGTTTGCGAGCGTCCTTGACGGGCTTAAGGTATTCCTGTATCCTCCTGGTGGGCTTGTAAAATACGGTAATATTCCGCTTCGTCAAGGTCTCCCCTATTCTTTACATTACATTTTTAACAAACGGCAGGAAAACCTTAGATTTTGCAGGAGCCTGTACGTCACTGTTAATTCTGCGTGGCTGCCTCAACGCACGTTTTATTTCGGCGGACCAATATCCGTTCTTCATTAGTGCAGGGTGGAGATGTTGCACCTCGGCGTCGAGCAACTCAGGTTCTCAAATATTTCTAGCTCTTTCCCGCTAATGTTTTGATAACACCCCGCTTCTGTTGTGGGTGGTGGTTCGAATCCCGGGGCAAATAACTGTCCGTGTGCGTGGGTTTGCAGTATAATTATAATGGACAGGAAAGGAATTGCACTTCAACAAGAGTAGATAGAGGTGTCAACGGCTGGCATATGTGCACAGACAGCTTCAGCCGGTGGGAGCTGTGAGAGATTCCCGAGGACAGCGTTTCAATGCCTGCAGCCTCTCTCTGTCCATAATCAGACCACTAAAATTAGAGACCTAGGCTATCTCTGCAAATACGGAATTGGTTAACATAGAAAACTATAAATGGACGAAGAAATATCAAAATAGGACATACAAGGACATAATTTTTAGTGACTTCGCTGCCCTATGAGCGAAAACTATTGACTGACTATAATTTGAGAGCTTGACTTAAAATAAAGCACCATTCTTCAGTCTTTTCCCCTACACGTTTGCTCTGATCGTATCAGAAGTATGTAAATTTTCTACATTTACATCTACCTCTATACTCCGCAAGCCACCTGACGGCGTGTGGCGGAGGGTACCTAGAGTACCTCTATCGGTTCTCCCTTCTATTCCAGTCTCGTATTGTTCGTGGGAAGAAAGACTGCCGATATGCCTCTGTGTGGGCTCTAATCTCTCTGATTTTATCCTCATGGTCTCTTTGCGAGGTATACGTAGGAGGGAGCAATATACTGCTTGACTCCTCGGTTAAGGTATGTTCTCGAAACTTTAACAAAAGGCCGTACCGAGCTACTGAGCGTCTCTCCTGCAGAGTCTTCCACTGGAGTTTATCTATCATCTCCGTACCGCTTTCGCGATTACTAAATGATCATGTAACGAAGCGCGCTGCTCTCCGGTGGATCTTCTATTTCTCTTCTATCAACCCTATCTGGTGCGGATCCCACACTGTTGAGCAATATTCAAGCAGTGGGCGAACAAGTGTACTGTAACCTACTTCCTTTGTTTTCGGATTGCATTTCCTTAGGATTCTTCCAATGAATATCAGTCTGGCATCTGCTTTACCGACGATCAACTTTATATCATCCTTCCATTTTAAATCATTCCTAATGCGTACTCCCAGATAATTCAAGGAATTAACTGCTTCCAGTTGCTGACCTGCTATTTTGTAGCTAAATGGTAATGGATCTATCTTTCTATGTATTCGCAGCACATTACACTTGTTTACATTGAGATTCAATTGCCATTCCCTGCACCATCAGTCAATTCTCTGCAGATCCTCCTGAATTTCAGTACAATTTTCCATTGTTATAACCTCTCGATATACCACAGCATCATCCGCAAAAAGCGTCAACTGAACTTCCGATGTTATCCACAAGGTACAAGCTGAAAGCGTTATTTCAAATCCAAACCGCATGTGAACTTCGGTACATTCAGTGAACTGTCATGAACATTATTTCTACCCCCTTTCAGCTATGTCCTAATTTATAAAATTTGGAGAGTATATCGAAAATTGTGAAGTTATTGTAGTAAAAAGGGTTTCGTAACCTTTATGGTGCCCTAAATTTCTCTTCAGCCGTAATATATTTCTGAATGTTGGGTTTTGCTTCTGTAATATAAATATACTATACACTTCACTATGCTCGTCTTTAAGTAATAGCAAAATTTATCTTCATCTTTTCTGAAGTCACGTACAAATGATGCAATTCTCGAAAAGTCCTGTCTTTGTTGATGTCATGAAATCGTTAACGCGTAACTTGAATTATGAGAGCAGTGTTTTCAGTTAACAATGAATTACTGTGGCCAGGAGAAACATCACATACGAAGACTGCCCAGGAATTACTGCTCCCAGTTTGCCAGATCGCACCATCGCATCGCATTGCTTTGGGGAATCTGCTTCGTATCGCATGACATCACATCGTTTCGCGTGCAGTATGAACACTCCATTGCGTCGCATCGCTGTAGGGAATCTGCTTCGCTACGCTTCGCTTTCGGGAGGTGTAAATTATAGCAAATGTAGATACCTTACGACATCTCAAATCCTGCTGTGAAATGCACGATTCTGTCTTCCCTGTTGACGGTAATATAAATCGTTCTTTATCAACATCTAAAGTATTTAAATAAAATTTTTACACATTGGTTAACCCTACATATCTATAATTTTATTAATTGATTTTCGGTAAGTCGCTCCAGACTTACAACACTTGCGCTGTTTGACTGATGAACACAGGCTAATAAACGAATTATGAAGGTTCCAAGAATCAAGATCTTGAAAGTCCTTAAAATAAAATTCCTATTACATTCCATAAAGTCTTTAAAGCTGAAATAACTAGAGTTGTAGCTGAAAGGTTTGACTAATTTTGCTTCTGTCAACCTCTTCTGACGTTTAACATACATATTTCTAATCTCCTCTGTTCTGTACTCCGTATTTCTTGTCCGTTTCTGCTCACTGGTTACTTCTTCCGATATATTTATTATGTTTATCTTCCGATATATATTATGTCCTATTTGTATGGTGTTACTGTACTGGACTTTGTGAGAGGCAGGATATGAAACGGTCTATTAAAATATACCTGTAAATTTATATATTTTCATTTGAACTTGTGATGGATGACGTTCTAGTCGATTCTAAGGGCACATTGCCGACATCTCTCTCGAGTAAATAATACAAGTATCTGGTACCTAGAAAATAAGTTCTAATCCTTTTTGTAAAATTTGTTAAGATTAACATAATATGTACGTCATATCAAGTCATCGTTTAATGTAAGCTATGATTTAGCGGATTTAATTCGACTGAACTGTTCTGACATTTTGTTCAGTGTAAACAATACGTTTATGCACTGCAGATCGCTACTTACTAATTATCGGTGTATATGAATTTACTCATATCGTGCCATATGAACACAAATTGACTACAACACTGGCTACCATAGCAAACAACGTATTGTTTTACATACGTGAAATGGAATGTGAAAAGGAACCTCTTCTCGGAGAAGTTAAATTTTAAATATGAGCAAATGCGTTTGATATCATCTAAAATATTCATTTTCATATTTTTGGGTATTACAATAGTTTACTTTGTTCTGAACGTGTTTGTATTGATCTGAAATTTCTTTCACCCAACAGGAGTCAATCATATTAATGAAAGCAATCGATGTAGGTTTCTAGAATTGGACCTATTAATATTATATGGAAATAATATTTTCAGAACCATGCAGCACTGTATGCAGTGTTTCAAGAAACAGTATCTCCTAAATTTCAGAGGCGAGTTAAGAACTCTATTTAGTTTTGTATAAAGGAAGAATATTTAGTGAATAAAATAATTTCAAACAAGGCCTTGCTCTGATGGTGCCATGAACGGCTGAAAGCAAGAAACTACAACCATAATTGTTTCCGAGGACGTGCAGCTCTACTGTACTGTCAAATGATGACCATGTCCTCTTGGGTAAAATATTTCAGCGCTAAAATAGTTCCCCATTCCGATCTCTGGGTGGCGAATTCTCAGGAAGTTATCATCATGAGGAGAAACAAAACTTGCATTCTGCAGCTCGGAGCATGGAATTCCAGATCCGTTAATAAGACAGATAGGTAAGAAAATTTAATAAAGGGAAATGAATAGGTTGAAATTATATGTAGTGGGAATTAGTGGAGTTCGGTGGCAGGAGAAAGATGACTTTTAGTCAGGTGAATGCACGAGTCTAAGTACAAAGTCAAGGTCCAGAGGCCTATTCCCGGCCAAGTGGGAGATTTTCTCTGCCGTGGGACTGAGTGTTTTTGTTGCGCTCCTCATTCCATCATCATCAACACCATTCGCGACAGTGGCTCGACTGGACTGCGTGAAGAATTGGACTGTGTAAAAATTTGGGACTTTGAACAAGCGCTAATGACCTAGCAGTTGAGCGTCCCATAAAGCAAACATTAGCATCATCATACAAAGTGAAATACCGGTATTGCAGGAGTTGGTTTAATAATGAAAAATAAGAATGTGGGTACGGTACTATGAAAGCATAGTCAACGCATTATGGTAACAATGACATACACGAATTCCACGCCTATCATAGCAGTACAAAACTAAATGCCTACTAGCTGTGTGGATGATGCAGAGACTCAAGAACGGCATGACGAGGGGAAAGAATAGTCAGGTAGTTAATGGAGAAGAAAATGTAGATTTGATGAGGGACAAGAATTCGACTGTAGAATTTTGCACACAACATAATTTATCATCGCTAACAATCGGTTTATGAGTCATAAAAGAAGATTTTACACTTATTATACACTTCCTGGAGACCGGGAAGATTTAAGACTGATTATATAGTGGTTAGACAGAAGTTTAAGGACAAGATTTAAATTGCATTTCCATGAGCAGATTTAGACTCTGATCATAATCCATTAGTTGTGAACTATAGATTAAAATTGAAGAAATTGGGGAAAGATAGGAAATTAATGAGATGGTACCTGGATAAGTGGGAACCATCAGAGATTGTTGAGAGCTTCAGAGGGAGTATTAGACAACGGTTACCTAGCAGAGGGGAAAGGGATACAGTGGAAGACGAGTGGGTAGCTTTAAGAGATGAAATAGAGAAAGTAGCACATTATGAAATAGGTAGAAGTGGAAGGCCTAGTAGGTATCTTTGGGTAACACTGTTGCGGTTGTGGTCTTCAGTCCTGAGACTGGTTTGATGCAGCTCTCCATGTTACTCTATCCTGTGCAACCTTCTTCATCTCCCAGTACCTACTGCAACCTATATCCTTCTGAATCTGCTTAGTTTATTCATCTCTTGGTCCCCCTCTACGATTTTTACCCTCCACGCTGCCCTCCAATGCAAAATTGGTGATCCCTTGATGCCTCAGAACATGTCCTACCAACCTGGGTAACACTAGATACGCGGTATTTAACTGATGAAAGGAAAAAAATTTAAAGATGCAGGAAATGAAGCAGGCGAAGGGGAATACAAACGTTTGATAAATGAGATGGACAGGAAGTGTATAATTGCTAAGTAGGAATGGCTAGGGGACAAGTATAAGGATTTATAGGCATATTTCGTCAGGGAAAGAAAGATACCGCTTACAGGAAAACTTGAATATGTCTTTGGGAGAAAGAGAAGCAACTGTATGAATATCAAGAGCTCATATGGTAATTCAGTCCTAGCACAGAAGGGAAAGGTGAAAGGGGAAGCAGTATATACGGGGTCTATACAAGGGAGATGAAGTGGCTCTGAGCACTATGGGACTCAACGTCTGAGGTCATTAATCGGAGATGAATTGGAAAGCAGTTTTATAGAAAGGGAAGTGGACGTAAATGAAGATGATATGGGAGATATGATACTGCGAGAAGAATCTGACAACGCTCTATGGCGACAACAATGCTCATGTTTGAAAATTTGTACGAAGTGCGTTGTCGAACGACCGTAAGTCTCAGAAAGCAGCATATTCACCTCGTCAAAACATTTGAGAAACCCACTGAAGGTAGCACAAAAAGTGCTAAAACATATCTGGGGAAAACGAAACAAAAAGATTCCTTGCTTAAGATGGATTTCCTCATCCTATTTTCATAGGAAGCACGGATATAAGAGGAACTGTAACACCACAATATATGTGAGAAAAAAAGCGTAGGACGAATCTTACATCAATCTCAGATTTCAAATACCGGCTAACATCTTTGCATGCTATGTGACAAGGTACTTCCAAATAGTTCCGTAACACCAGCTAAGGTACGCCACCATTTACAAACTATATATCGCAATTTGAAAGCCACAATGAAGAATTTTTGTATATAAGAAAGAACGATTATTAGGAAGTCAAAAAGATACGAATTATGTGATACAGAGTGTGAATGAAAGAGTCAGGGAGGCTTCATATTTAGCCAGCTACTGAATTTCACAAATGGACCTAGCACACACTGTCACTGTTAGTAAAACCATGTATCATAGACATAAGACATTCTGTGCTCGGTGAAAAATTTGCAAAGCACGTTTCTACAGTGCCGTTTCAAAATGACACAGTGGTTCCCCTTGGTTTACGATCTCACACTTTATATTAAACAAGAACTAGTTGGTCGTCTTCAACACAAAAGTCGTCTGGCAAATAGATGAGTTGACTGATGAAGCTGGACTGGCCATCTTGCCGATAACTATACGCTATCCATATAAACATTCACTCGAAGAAGACTTAGTTCTGTGCACATCGCTGTCAACTAACAGTTCCAGAAAAGACATTATTAAGACGCTGACAATTTTTTAAAAATAAACCATCTTGATTACAATGGTTGCATCTATATTTGTACAGGTGGCTTCAGGGCAGCGACTGGTATAACTGCACGAGTGGTATCACTAATAAATAGTAAAGCACCAAACAGTAGTTTCAGCCATTGTGTCCTACGTACACAAGCACTCGCGATAAAGGAGATTCGCCAAATGTAAAATTTTTCTTCATGGATCAGTAAAAATCATCAACTATGTAAAATCACTCTCTCACCAGTGCCAAATGTTTTCAATGTTGGTAAAAGGTTATGGAAGTAGACGTAAAACACTACTGCCCCACACTGATGTTAGATGGTTGCCTCGGAGTAAGACCTTAACAAGATTATACGAGTAAGAGCTGAATTACAAACTTCTATGGCCCTCATCCTCTTGAATAAAAAGACAGTTTGAGTGATTTGATTTGGCTATTCTGACTAGCCTTTTCAGTAGACAGGTTTCAAAAAGTTAACGAATTTAATCTGTATTTGCAAGGAAAAGTGACAACAGTTTCCCGCAGTAATAAAAAACTGACTATAAAAAAAACTGAATTTCCGTTTGTTTGCAAAGGTAAGCCAGAAAAAGAAAGCCTTTTGATAGCCTAGAAAGTGTTTCTTGGTATCTCATCATCATTACCAAATGAAAGACGATATTTTAAAAATTTGTCCAGTGTCTCGTGATATGGACACATCTTTTGAGACTTAATCTGTTGAACATCGGAATATAAAATTGAAAATGAATTCATGCGTTCAGAATTCTTTTGTAAAGAATTTGCAGAAGCTGGAAGATACGTCAAACGATACCTATCAAACCTTATTAGAAATTACATCAGATTCAAGCAAGATGTCAGTGTTCAAAACAATGTCATTTAGAGATTTTTGGTCCTGAGTTGGTGATTAATGCCAGTAACGTGCCACACAGCCTCTGACTGTTCTCCTCCCATACAAAACTACATACTTACATGAAACGGGATCTTTATCATATGATGCTAGAAGCACCAAATATCGCAACATACGGGATAGTGAACCTGATGCTTGGCTTCAGCTTTCTTCTGTCTAATCTGATTGAACAGTTTGTCAAAAATAACAAAAATCCTTCCTAATTCCTATTAAATGGAAATTACTTTAACAATTTACAGTGCCATCAGGACAGTGTTATCTTGTGTTTTGAATTATTGTTCGTTGTTTTGTATATTGCCATAGATTTCAGAAGTGTATACTGTACCTATTTTTACGTTATTTTCATTACATGATTCTAGTTAAGAATTGAGATCAGAAAAGTTTATTTTTTTATTTTAGGGCATCATAAACTACTCAGTAGTTGAAAAGCCTTTCAACACCAAAAATATTTGCCGCATACTGTGTGTGTGTGCGTATGTGTGTGCAGTTCTCACAGTATCTGTTCCGTATGATAGTCATATCTTGAAAAGGAGAAATATTTGGTTCATCGCTGCAGCGATATAACGGGTTCTTCAGAACACTGTACCTCTCTGGATTATGCATTATTCCTTATTACACGTTTCTTTCAGTTATTATTTAGAAAATATGTATACTTATCTTGTCGTCGGTGGTGCAAGGTCTTACGAAAATTGGTGGCTGTCCACTTATCCTGGATTGCACAGAATACGTCCAGTTTGCTTTTCTACGTACTGCAGCTTTGTTTTCCAAACAAGGAACGAAATTTCGCGTAGATCATGTAGTTCATGCATCCAGCAGTCGAGCTGTTTATTAATAACATTCCTATATTTAGTGGAATTCACTAAAATTTTGAAGCAATTTCAGTGCAGATGTTTTCCACAGTCCATACCATGGTCAATCACAGGTATATATTCCACGTCACAATATCCACAGCCATCACGACTGTTGTCAGCACCACATGTGGTCTGATATCCTATGGGGTGCGTCAGTGGATGGAAAGTCGTCGGAGAAGATTTCCATGTTCCACTAAATGTAGCTGCAAAAATAGTGTCACCAATATTAGAAGGCTAATGCGTATATTTGATTTGATTCTTTCATTTTCATAGTTTTGTGGTGCCGTTCACAGCACTCGTTCCACGCATCGATCGCAAACCTTAACTTTTGGAAACACTTCAAAATTTAACTGGCTTCACTGATATATAGATATAATGTTAGACGCTACCTAAAAGACTATCTATTATATCTTGAAACGTGGAAGACCTCCCTTGAATTGTAACGCGAAATTTCTTACTTCCCTGAGATCTAAACTTGCCGTGGTTGGTACCTCAAGGAACTACACAGTTTCTATGGATATTTCATTCTGATAAGCGACCTGCAACGACGCATTCTGGAAGGCTGGTAACATCGCCTACTTTTTTTCAAACTTGAGGTTACCTCACATTTTATCTTAATCAGTTTTCGCCAGGTTACCACATCCTCTGCAATTTATCTCGTGGTTAATATGTGCTCATCACACAATATGATCTTCAGCTGCTGATTTAGTGCCACAAGATGAAGTTGCGTTTCAGATAAAACCGTTCAGATCTTCAATACACGAAGGAATTACATACCTCGTCTTGAAATGGGCGTTGTTTGAAATCAGTGGTGAAAACCGAAACTTTTTTTTGGACCATGATTCGAAGCTCAGTCTCGTTCTTAGTATTCAGATGTTGTGACCACAGAGCCACGTTGACACAGTAGTCATTGCCAATGTGGGGACCACCCTCGCACGCCTCCCGTCCGATCCAAATTCTTAACTTGTTCACACGCCACAAATGTAATGCTCCTTGCACGTCATGTTCATTACTCGCGGCATTTCGCCGATTCCCGCAAGAGTTCGAGCCTGGTGCGTATCTGTGTACCCTGAAGAGATCATTAGCCGTTTCGATGTACAAATCTCACCTTCGTTGCACCTGGCATCTGGGCTGATCATGAAATATAAATAAGCGCTTCTGGCTGCGACTACGCGAGTGTACCAGCAAATGATGTAAATTAATTAATAAAAACTGTTTTAATTGGCTCCATATTTTATGCCAGAGCTCGTAAAATCCCAAAACTGGCCATGAAATTCTATCTAAAATATGTCATCTTCAAAAATGCTTGTTACCAACATTACGAAGGGGCTCTAAATTGATATGCAATTGTCGGCAGCACAATAATGAATAATAGTACACCCCAAAAGTCATTTCAGCATGGATAGTTTTCACGATCCTGCCATAGCACAGTTAACTTTATCCATTCTTGGAACAATGGTTCGTAAATCTTCTTATATATTCTGATGTGATCGATTCCTATTAGTAACAGCTGTTGTTTTAGTTATCAGTAAAAATCAATTCTGACATGCTATACTGATGTGATAAACTAACAGCCATCCCTGATTTCCCTTCATTACGCTTTTCCCGACAAGACCGTCAACCCGATAAGACCATCAACACAAAAACAGATGAGAATGTGGAAAGGGTCAAGTGTGCTGCACTGTCATGCAATCGACTAACCATGAGATAGATATATTAGGAGACACATTTTAATTTTCATACCGTTCATCAACTTTTACACAGTATTCGGATATGCGAAAACTGTGCATACCGATAGTTTCTAATAGCCCCAAGAATAACCGAAGTCGAATCAGGAGAAAAAGTGCGTTTGGATTTACTGTATTGGCTGAAGAGCCCACACCGTGTTACTATAGGAGGCCGAAATGTACGCCTTTTAGCTAACGCAGGCTGGTGTGAGGAAGGATGAACTATACTGACGTGAAGTCTGGAACATTACAAAGAATCAGAATTCGGAAAGCGGACGTAAATAGTTTGATACTTAACTGTAAACCATTAATGATGAACGTCGCTCTTGACTGTACATGATTCACAATATCAATAGTAAGCGAATATGGTGCCTTGCTAGGTCGTAGCAAATGACGTAGTCGAAGGCTATGCTAAACTATTGTCTCTGCAAATGAGAACGTCTGTAGTCAGTGAACCATCGTTAGCAAAGTCGGCTGTACAACTGAGGCGAGTGCTAGGAAGTCTCTCTAGACTAGACCTGCCGTGTGGCGGCGGTCGGTCTGCAATCACTGATAGTGGCGACACTCGGATCCAACGTATACTAACGGACCGCGGCCGATTTAAAGGCTACCACCTAGCAAGTGTGGTGTCTGGCGGTGACACCACAGGATTATCTCGACCGCCGTCAAAGAGAGCCACAAATCTTGAGTCGCGATTTTGTAGGTAAAATAATTATGGTACTTTAAACACCATCTCGATACAGAACTCTAAGTCTGTAAAAGCACATTGTAAAACATTTGTCACACAGGAAACTCATAATGTGTTAGTCGAAAACAAGATGGATCCGTTTCTTCTGCCTCCAGGACAAACTGTCAATTTTTTTCGTCAAGAATATCCTGTATGACTCAGAAAAGTAGCCGCAATTGAGCAACCAGCCACTGAACGAGTATTTGCCGTTTTTACCAGATTCAGACTACGTTTTTCCCCATAGTCTCAAAAATCACTTGAAATTGTAGTACTTTCATCTTTTCAATGTTATGTATGAGAACGTACCCGACTATCTAGAAGGTATTGCTACAAGAACCTTCCAGAACTGCTATTAACGCTGCAATATTGGCTTCAATGCGTTGTAAGAAGCGATGGGAACAGTATTGTAGGGTACTGCTTGACGCATGAAAAGAATGAAATACACCTCGAGGTCCCATGAAACACAGGCTGAAACCGTCAGTTTGTTTACTGGGCTCAGCGAGAAGTGGCCGCTTTCGAGTGCGGTCCCAACAGTACACCGCCCTTTGCAAGCGAGTGGCCCCACCCATCGTACACGCCGTGCCCCGTGCCGGTGTTTAGCGGTGACGTGGCTGTCCGTGCGGCCGGCTTCTTCGCAGCACCGTTTCCGTCCTTAACGTTCTCCGAACGGACGTCGATACTGACTGGGTAAAGCAGTTTGGCACGTGCCTTTGTAACAGTAGATAAACTGTTGTTAGAAAGTATCCGCTTTCTGCTAGTAAATTTCACCGTTTCCACATATTTTCAGGACAAAAAAAATGCACTTACAAGGTACTCGTATGACCTCAGCAATCGATACAGCGCTACAATGTGCGGCGTAATTACGCATTTACAGTCTCCTGAATTTATCAGCTTTCACGTGGATCGGCGATTTGGCATTTAATGTGTTCCACTATATTTGTTTAAAGTCCGGGAGCGAAGTGCTATACAGTGATGTGACAACCAGAGCTTCTAACAACCCTACCACAACAAAGGTGAAAATTTAACGATTGTGATGTTGCTCACGCTGCTAAATACTGCATTTTCGGGCGACAACTAAGTTATTATGTGGCAGGTGTCATTAGAGCACAGTTAATAAAGTCATTTCATGTAATAATCAAAAAAACTAGACACTCATCTTTTCGTGTTTCCCATTCTGGTCTCCTCGTAAAATTATGGCTAAATCGTTGAAAATCTAGGTGGTTATGATTCCAAGCTCGGATGCAAAGAGGCCTAGGTTTTATTCTGCTATATTCAAAAGTTATGTAGATGTGCTTCGCAAACCATTCTTGGAGAATAAACCTTTCGAAGTTAGCACAATAGTGACGTAAAAAAAATAATCTGCACTCCGAATTTAAGTTACACTACCTTCTAATTTCTGTTATTGCAATATCACGTGACACACTAACATCACTTCACAATACAAAACATACTTGAAGACATCTTCATCACAGTCACTGTTAAGGTTCACATTTTATAAGCTGACTACGTTATGCGTCTTTCCCACATGACGTCCAAGACATGACCTTTTCAAGGTCCGACTCTCTAACAACTTAACAAGTAACTAATAATAATCGCTTACGCGCCCCAAAAGTGTGAGTTACAAGTACGTCAAAGATCATACTGACAAAAAAAGAATACGCATAAGAATAATACCATTGCAATATAAACATATCGATGTATCAAAAGTTAAATACAACCTGAATGTTGTCTCTGAAATATGTTAAGTACTTTGCAGAAACACAGTAGAATATTACTCGTATCGAGAGGTTCAGGTGAGGTGCCGTAACGGTTGCGTAATTCAAGTACCATTACAATCTCCATTATTCGTGAGTTGTTAAGGGCGTGTGTTTTCAGAACTTGTTCAATAGCAGTCATGCTATTCTACGCTAGAACAGTAGTATGAGTCTGTAATACGTCAACCTGACGTCCTGGTGATTCAAAAAGGAAAAAAGAGGTTTCAGTTGTTTGTTGCGAACAAATTATAAAGCGTAGAAACACTTTGACCACGTCACTGGACAGACGAGGAGCCAAAGTCTTACACTCAACATGAGCATCACGCGGTGGTCGAGAAGCAACGGAACGTTAGTTCATTTAATTCCACCTAAAAACCAACACGTCCCCGTCTACAGAATCGACAGCTTCAAAAATTCGATTTCCCATCTCTTGAATAGGAGCTGCCATAGGTGGGACAAGTACTTTCCTTTTATGTACCCCTGAAAGAAAAAAAGATTTGCAAGGGGTGAGGTCTGGTGAATTGGGGGACCAAAAGCAAAGAACAGAATTTGTACTCCACCTTTTCCAATCCAACGTTGTCAGATGGTGTTGTTAAAATCACGCCTCACTGCAAGGTGAAAGAAGGTGTGACACTGTCATGCGAAAAAATGTAATGTTTGTGAAGATGAGGAAACAACCAATGTTGCAGCATGTCCAGGTATCTACCACTTTCCTGTGAGATTCCCCCGAAAAAAGGAAGCTCGATATAAGATTCAACATCGGCAAGAGATAGGTGTGGTCTCGGTGAGTATCTTTCGTCTTCGGCAACGACGTCATGATTTTGTGACACCCCAAACTCTTACATAAAAGCGGGTTTCTTTACCCGACAGATGAATGCTCTATTCGTCGGAAAATATGAATGGTTCCTAAGATGTCCGCTGTGGCATCCTGGGGGTGTGAAATGCAAAATTCACACCTTCTGTTCTGGTCTATAGGACACAAATTTTTGTTGCAGTAATTGCAAATTGTAAGGCTTCATGTGCAGGTGTGGCTTGAAAGCAAGCCACACAGTCTTACAGGAAGTTGAAGTTACTGGACTGCCTGTCTTGTGGACTTCCGAAAGCCCCTTGTCAACAGAATTCCGGATACGCTCCACGTTTCCATCAGATGCGTGGCAAACCAGTGCTCTTCCCTTTGCATATGCATCCTACTCCCGGTCTGTCAGTCATAAACCTGTTCGTGTAGAACCGGCTTCTTGCTAAGTCGAGTGCGGAATGCACGTTACTCTGGAGCCATAGATTTTGACTTCATGCAGATTAAATAAAAATTATTTCGCTTTTGATATAGCTGCCATGCTAATGCAATCTAATAAGAGCGCAGATATTTCCAAAATTTGAACATTCCTCTAACCAGTGAGATGTGGAATATGTTTTCATTTTATTAATTGTCTGTAACAAACAATGAAATAAAGTTAATTAATTTCGATGTTGTGTTTAATCCAGCCAATGACGCTCAAGAATAACGTACGTCCTACAAATTCGCTTATCGCTAATAGCATCATCATTAAAATACAAATAAAGTAACGCACAACAACGATGACAGTGATTAAAGAACACTGCGCTACTGCTTACGGACTCATCATTCATTTATTCATTTGCGCTGATTTCATAAATCACACTACATAAAAATGTTGAGAGTAAAGAGATCTCTCTTAGCAGCTACCAATGTCAAAACAGAACTTCATGAACCCTTGACTCACAAAGCTGTACAGTACTTTGTGGGTAGTCATGCGTATGCAATGGGTAGGATTGAGTGAGAATCGGTGGGCGGGCTTGTTTACAACCCGCACTCTTAGAAGATCACAACTTACTACTACCGAAATTATGCAGCAAATATTCACGTACGATTCGCTGGTTCTGACATCTTGCAGCCGGCCGGTGTGGCCGAGCGGTCCAGGCACTTCAGTCTGGAACCGCACGACCGCTACGGTTGCAGGTTCGAATCCTGCCTCGGACATGGATGTGTGTGATGTCCTTAGGTTGGTTAGGTTTAAGTGGTTCTAAGTTCAAGGGGACTAGTAACCTCAGAAGTCCCATGGTGCTCACAGCCATTTGAACTAAATGACATGTTGCATTTGTGGTTTTTCCTAATTCAAATACTGTATTGAAGTGGTGATGTTTCTTTGTTAGTGGTTACTACCAAACCCTTGCTATCGCTGACCTGATTATATACATTGAAATGGTCAGTGACCTGGAGGACATGTTGGCATTCTAAAATAGTATTGCGGTCCTAACTAAGCATATTCATACCAAACTACGTTTGTTTAATTTTATTGATGTTTTCCAGAATCTGGACTTATTAACCCGAGAATGTCTTGTGTAGTAAAACAGCGATATTTAGAAACTATTTTTAGCCAGGACGTGTTCTGTGGTAGGTCCTTCGGACAAGGACCACGTTACTTTTAAAACGTATTAGGGGAGAAGAAAACACACCCGTGGCATCTTTGTGAGTCGCAAGCAATTTGGAATAATGTCTCCGATACAAGAGTGACCCGATGAAGCTGTAATTAATAAAATCTAGTACGTGGTCCTGGAAGGCCAGTGATAATCGGATCCAAAGCTGTCCTCATGAGTTTGCATGGAAGTGCGACAGGACAGCTCTTGCTCTGTACAAATATAAACAATCCCATAGACAAGTTGAGCAGTAGTGTGTTAGCTGATGACAGTGTAATGTACAGAGAAGTGTCAACGTTGAGTGAAAGGAGGAGGATAGAGAGCGATTTAGATAGAATTTCCATTTTTTGTGGTACCCTAAACATGGGAATATGTAAGTTAATGTAGGTAAGAGGACAATATTAGTAGTAAGCTGCTTCACACAGTCATGTCTGTTAAATATCTAAGGTAACATTGAAAGCGCTAAGAAATGTTACGAGCACTTGTGTTTGGTAGCACGGAAGGAGAATCGTCGAGTCCGACTTATTGGCAGAATTCTAGGAAAGTTTAGATCTTGTACACTACGCAACACGTTAGGAGCACTTATGTCTGGTAGCAGGGAAGCTAGAATCGTTTAGTTTGACCTATTGGGAGAATTCTGGGAAAGCTTAGATCTTGTAACTGCGCAACACAATTATAGGGTCAGTTTCTTGAAGCCTCTTAATTAGCTCTAGTCGCGACGCAGACGTTTGAAATTTGGCTCGAAGGTGCCTTAACCGTACTCTGTAATGGTGCAAAGGATTTGGAATATGATTTCATCCCCATTACCCGAAATGCTCCTGATTACGACTCGATGTGGTTCACGCAAGACGGAGATCAACCCCTTCGAAGCAGGAGAGTGATGTCCTGCAAGACCACTTTGTGGACCGCATTCTAGCTGTGGGGTACCCAGAGGCCACTAGCATGGACGTCGATTGGCCGCTTTATTCTCCTGATATGTACACATGCGACTCTTTTTTGCGGGACTAAGACAAGGTGTACAGCAACAGCCCTAACATGATTGTTGAGTTGAAAATAGCAACAACAAAAAATATTCAAATGAGTGTGAAATCTTATGGGACGTAAGTGCTAAGATCATCAGTCCCTAAGCTTATACACTACTTAACCTAAATTACCCTAAGGACAAACACACACACTCATGCCCGAGGGAGGACTTGAACCTCCGCCGGAACCAGCCGCACAGGAAAACAGCCATTCAGGAGATCATCGACACCATCGATGTTCCAACAGATCAATGGGTCTTGCAGAATTTCGCGATTCGTCGGTGCAGTGTCATCGCCAATGATGCCAGTTATATCGAACACACCATAACCTAAATCCAAATATCTGTAGTGACGTTTACATCTCGAATAAAGTGTGTGCACGCCGTAGTAGGTAACTGATTTAGCTTTTTCTCCATATAGTTCCATAACTGTCACCCTCAAGGGAAGTCAAGGCTCGTTAGAAGGGATGTAGGCAGTCGTTTCTTCCTCCCTCCGTGAACGTGTGGAACAGGAGAAGGAGTACCTAATAATGGTACAAGGACCCTTCGCCATCTCGCGTATGTACGTTTGCGAAATATGAACGTAATGTAAAATAGGACAGCTTGATGTCACGGAAATTGGGATGTTTTTTCGACAGACTACCGGTGACGCTATCTTCGACGAAACCTAATAAATCACAGATGAGTTTTAGTGTACGGTTGCTAATTGTTTTGTCAGTTGAAATAATCATATCTGCAATCACGAAAACACACAACCCTTTGCTGTTAAGACATCACTATCAAATGTTGCCCTTATGTCATTGGAGTGCTATCGGTGTTAATCCGCTTCAAGAACCTCGATTTCTGTCAGTTACCTTCACTGTATGAGCTAACCGACAATTAATGCAAGCTGTAATTGAGATAATCCTGGACTCGCTATCGCCAGACAAATCTAGCTCCCACACGATTGAGCGACAGCACATTTACATTCTGTTTCTACACCACTGTTAATTGTCACCTTTTGGAGAATTGGACACGTCGAGCACCTACTGTTGCGCGGTTTCTTTTGATTTAACTATCGCGCGCTGAACTTTGTCTTGCGAGTCAAGTCAGTGATGTGCTAAGTATTTCTCTAGTTGACGCCCTTGTGGCCGAGCGGTTCTCGGTGATTTAGTTCGGAACCGCGCGGGTGCTACGGTCGCAGGTTCGAATCGTACTCGGGCATGGATGTGTGTGATGTCCTTAGGTTAGTTAGGTTTAAGTAGTTCTAAGTCTATGGGATTGATGAACTCAGACGTTCGATAGTGCTTAGAGCCATTTCTCTAGTTGACACTATAGCTGCGCAGATTGCAATAAAGCGATTATGTGTGAAAAAAATTAAATGTCGTGTGACGAGGGCCTCCCGTCGGGTAGACCGTTCGCCTGGTGCAAGTCTTTCGATTTGACGCCACTTCGGCGACTTGCGCGTTGATGAGGATGAAATGATGATGATTAGGACAACACAACACCCAGCCCTTCAGCGGAGAAAATCTCCGACCCAGCCGGGAATCGAAACCGGGCCTTATGGATTAACAGTCTGTCGCGCTGACCACTCAGCTGCCGGGGCCGAACAGCGATTCTGTGTGTCACGATGAGAGATGGATCACGGGCATGCACTGCGGGCTTAGATAGCAGCTGATGTGAAACCGTCAGACGTCGTACTTAGCGTGTTTTGACGCCTGTCTAGCGTTCCGCGAGCACTAGGTGCGTGCGGCCCTTGGAACGCAGAAGTGTCACGCATGCCCCTGATTTGTGATTCGGGCCAGACGGGTGCACGTACAGCAGTCGTGAGGCTTGTAATGGGCCTATAGGGCATCGTCTCAGTTGTGCGACTGGATTCGTGATTTCCTGAAGGTCGCAATTCGTAATAATAGACGGCATATCATCGAGTAAAACTGAAGTGATATCAGGTGTTCCCAAGGGAAGCGTCCTGGGACCTCTGCAGATCCTGATCTATATAAATGACCTAAGTGACAATTTGAGCAGTTGTCTAGGTTGTTTGCAGATGATGCTGTAATTTACCTTGTAGTAAGGTCATCCGAAGACCAGTATCTGTTGCAAAGCGATTTAGAAAAGATTGCTGGATGCCGTGGCAGGTGGCAGTCGATGTTAAATAACGAAAAGTGTGAGGTGATCCACATGAGTTTCAAAACAAATCCTTTGGAATTCGATTACTCAATAAATAGCACAATTCTCAAGGCTGTTAATTCAACTTAGTACCTGGGTGTTAAAATTACGAACAACTTCAGTTGAAAAGACCACATAGATAGTATTGTGGGGAAGGCGAGCCAAAGGTTGCATTTCATTGGCAGGACACTTAGAAGATGCAACAAGTCTACTAAAGAGACAGCTTACACTACACTCGTTCGTCCTCTGTTAGAATATTGCTGCGCGGTGTGTGATCCTTACCAGGTGGGATTGACGGAGGACATCGAAAGAGTGCAAAAAAGGGAAGCTCGTTTTGTATTATCACGTAATAGGGGAGAGAGTGTGGCAGATATGATACGCGAGTTGGGATGGAAGTCATTAAAGGAAAGACGTCTATCGTCGCGGCGAGATCTATTTACGAAATTTCTGTCACCAACTTTTCTTCCGAATGCTAAAATATTTCGTTGAGCCCAACCTACATAGGTAGGAATGATCATCAAAATAAAATAAGAGAAATCAGGGCTCGAACAGAAAGGTTTAGATGTTCGTTTCTCCCGCGCGCTGTTGGGGAGTGGATTGGTAGAGAGATAGTATGATTGTGGTTCGATGAAGTCTGGGCCAAGCACTTAAATGTGAATTGTAGAGTAGTCATGTAGATGTAGATGTAGACATTAAGACGTAATTTATTTTCCTTTCGTCTGTTATAAAATAATTAACTTTTATATTCTTCATTATTAGCGGCAATACTTTATAATACTAACAACAAGGGTCACATGTTAGTGGCGTGTGAAACTATTTAAATGATATCATTGTCTGTGCAAAGCCACATTTCAAAATTACTCTTCAATTATATATCTTTCATCATTTTATTAATGATTTAAATTACATTTATAAACGTTTCGTTAACATTTGAAAGATACATAGACAGATAGAGAGAGAGAGAGAGAGAGAGAGAGAGAGAGAGAGAGAGAGAATCGTACTTCGTGGATCAGAGATACTGACACATCTTTTGACACGAATACTACCAGTAATTGGTTGTGAATTAGTGGCCGGCAGAGTACGTTGTGATTTTTAACACACAAAGGGAGATGAAAGTAAAGATGGAAAGCTAGTTAGCGTTTTGCTTGAGAACGCCGTTTGTGAGGAGATGAAATACTCCAGAAAGAGCGCACTGTTGTCAAAAATGGTAATGTTGAGTTTACAGTTACGATTGGATTCCAACAAACTTCACACTAAGCCTGAAGCTATGCTTTGTTGACCGTTAAATTTCCTGTTATGATGAAACCAGGTGCATATATCACTATAGGACAGCGATCGTTTGGAGGATGGCAGGCCTTTTTACTTCTTATGCAGTGCAATAAGAAAAAGTGTGTCGCGGTCTGCGCTGAAACATATAATAAATCTTTCCAAGTAATTAGAGATGTTTAAGGTACAAGTTCAATAACGTAAAGTCATTATAACCCAATACGAACATTATTATTTAGAATTATCTCAGAGGTACAAAAATGGTTGTCTTACGTTTACAGGGACTGTAGAAGAAATGGACAGCAGGAAGGACTGTAAGACATTCTCTTTTGTTTTTTTATAAAAGAGCATCGTAGTATTTTCGTCGACTGTAAGATACTGAATCCAAGGATATACATATTTCTCAGGATTCTACATAATAACAAGACAAATTTTCTTTTATATTTCACCCATGACTATCACTGACAAAACGTAGAACGACTAGCACTCAACTGCAACCTCGTGGCTGGTTAGTTAGACACAGCGATGTTACGTATTCGGCACAGTATCATAGCTACATTTAGTTAGACTGTAGGTCTGCTGTTCAACAAGTTTCTATAGAATGCTAGTTCTCTAGGTTCCATTTCTATATTGCCGTTTCAGACACCTCCAGTTCACAATGGTATCTTTTGTTATAGTCAATTAACTAGATAAGACAGTCACAACATTTTGGTTTTAAAGTCTTTCAGACGTGGCTTTTGTATACAATAAGAGTGATTGCTTATTTAGAACTACTGTAAAAATCTCGAATTACTGATGGTGAGAACATTTTATAATCGGTAACGTAGTGTAGTCCTCTGCAGCTGCATTTCCAGTTTCAATTCTTGCTTTTGGTGTTCTTCATTCTTCACACTAATTATGAACAAAATGAAGTTATGGTGACACGACACAAAGTGATCGCAGTTCAAAGTTGATTAATCTTCCCTTGTAGTACAGACAATAGTTGTTCTAGTTCGTGAGGTGCAGAATTTTGGGAGTGGATAGATACTGCAGCACATGATAACCAGGCGTGTTGGTACCAAGGGATTGGCACGGCGACGACATTCGGCACTGTGAGGGCCCGTCTTGGTACTCAGTTTCTTAATAAGAGGTCATCAGCTGGAACAATAAACATTAAGCATCCACTCAGTTTACCTGGCGTCTCAAAGTTACCTCAGTCAATTCAACATTTTCCATTATGAACCATTTTACAGCGTAATTTACTATACGTAGTGTACGACCTATGCACGCTCTACGAAAAGGGTCTCTTCGTTACTACACAAACAATGTTTTACATAGACAGATCAAATGATATATAAAGTTATTTTTATCATATCAAATGTATCCTTGTTTAATATAGGAAATATTTGAATCTTTTACTTATAGAACGTCGCTTTTTTGTCATTAGTGTTGCGTTGTACGAGTACATTTTGTTGTAAACACGTACATACAATAGAAATTATGTTTTTCAAAACACTTTAGTAAGCACAATGGGAGGATCTCTGCTAAAAACGTTCATATTACTCTAAACATGATTCAAAGTCAATAATGACGACGCGCCACATATTCACCAGTTGCTACTGACGTCTCGCTTCGCAAAGCGGTTGAGTCAGGCCTTTACCTCGTTGGCTCTAATGCGCTCGTGAGGCATAATTTCTTACTAAGTTCTTGCAAGGATTTTGAAAGGTAGCCGTAACTCATATGACGATAAGTTTCCATTTTACTGCGCAACACCAGAAGCTTTTATCGAGACTTTAAATCCATCTCAATGTAAGTACAGAACTGATCGTTAACATGTGCCAACTTGTAAATTTGTGGTCAATAACGACACTTCCCTACACACTACTACTTCGACAGTACTGACGAGCGCTCACGTTATGTGTGCTCATCTGTGTCTATCTTTCGTGTTATTTATTAACAATGCAACCTCTAAGAGCTGTAATGACTTTAACGAAGTTCATTATTGCATTATGTATGGTCCATGTTCTCGCAGTTACCAACACGGATCCCGAAATTTTCAATATAATATAAGGGTAACTCGCAATTACCAACAGGATCCCGACTTTTTCAATATAATATAAGGGTAACTTGTTCACTGAATAAATATATACTTACACCTCCCTGAAGGAACCTACACTATACGCTACTACACAGATATGTTTAGAATCATTTACCACATTATTTTTGCGACAATGACCTAATTTCATCAACTACTGTTTTGTGAAGGTAATATAAAACACGGGAGGGACAACATTGTCTATTACTGTATACAGTTCAACTTTTCTGTAGAGTGTCAGACGAAGATAAAAACGGAATTCGGAAGAAAGAAACACAATAAACCAAACGCTCAAAGGCGGGCAGCATATGTACTCATAATTCACAAATGCTCGAAATACAGCACTCTATCAAAGCCTGGCTGCTGCGTTTTTTCTGTACTGGAAAAATATTTACATAAGTGTGAGTTATCATTGCTCAGCATTCCAGGTTTTTCGATAGACTACTCACACAGCAAAAAGTAAGGTGATTCACCACTGCTAGTGTCTGCTATCTCTTCTGTTTACAGAGAGACCAAGATTCTATGGGATAGGATCCCACTTTAAACGTATCTAGAAATCTGAAATAGTGAGTGTCCTCACTTGCTTTTAACCCAGTATTACATCTATCAATCTAGTTTTGATACAGCATTTGTTGTTAGAAAGCTCAGACTAAAACTACAGTATCTCTTAATTGATAAACCTTACAACTACTACTTACATACGTATACTGATATTGACAAGTATCCAAAAGGTTAAGGCAGCAGTGTGCCTAGAAAATTATACTCTCTCCAGACAAACAATTAGAAGCTGAGAACTTAGCCTCTTTAAGAATTAACTACTAGAAATGCTCTTGTTGTGAGAATATATTTTTATAACCTTGTTTAGACATTTCTCTGTTAGAGTCTTCGCTTCAGTAGACATTACTGGTTAGCCAGTTAAAAAACACCTTCAATAAGTACACTTAAGCATTATTATCATCTACATAAAATTAAAATCGATTATCTGTGAAAATACTTCTACAAATCTTGAAGCACTGTATTCCAATTATCTTACCACCTTTAGGGCAAGCCAGAAGAAAACTTCCATTATTTCGTACCTCCTCGATCTTGTGGCGACTAGTATATAAAATCTGTCACAATTTATCTTGCACTGTATGACGACTTTAGGGGAGTTATTAAAAGAACATAATCGGCTGCTTAGTATTTTTCCACTTCCTGTAGCTTCTTATGATAGTAAAATTTAAGTAACTCTGCCTGCTGTGTAAGTTAACGTATACTTTCCTTACCATCTCCTACCAGAAACATTCTCCTCTGCCTATCTTGTAATGGATATACCTATTCATCATTCTTTTGGCATCTGCTTTTGAGATCGGCTTGAGTGAACTGTGTAATACACAGAGTAAGATTTTTTACGACCTGTTCAAAGAATTCCAAATACGCTTTAAATTTCATTTCCTGATTGTGTGACTAAGTCCTGATGACTCTGTTAAACACTCTAAAGACACATTTACATGGATTTCCTTCTGTACGAAACCGTGAGATTAATATGTGTTTAATGTCATACTCATGCAACTTGTGTTTTCCACGTTTGACAAGTAGAATTAGGAGCACTGTCATACGTCACTGCACCAGGTTTGTCAGCTGTTGTTATACCACTTTGGTTTACTATTCGCTTGATAATGTGGGGTGGCGCCATAGACTTTGTAGCGAGCAGTGTAAAACATTTGATAAATGTATCATATAAAGCTACGATACATTACTGAGTTTAGATTTTTGAGAAAGCGGTCATATTTCTGGTATTTCTGTTCGTTCCCTTATGTTTCAAAAAAAATTACGCTAACATTCTGAATATACTGAGATGCGTCATAATCCTGAAAGCATTAAGCGTACACCACATTAATACATTTCCGTAAGTGATAGGCAGGCAGACACACCAGGTTTAGGAATTAGGATTTTGTGTATATGCTTTCGTCCTGAATTAAAGCAAGAAACGTAAGTTTCGCTATGTTGCGGTTATTTTGTCCCAAATAGTACAAACAGGTGGTAGCAAAGCAGAAACAAAGTAAAGAGTACATAATGTAAACAGCTGCTACATGTGTAAATGCAGGCAACCATGTTCTTCTCTTTTTCCAAATTAACGAATTTGCACACACACCCCGACAACTGACCTCTTGCAGCAGTGCAGGTCTGACAAGGACGGGAGATGCTGTGAATAATGTTGTTGTCAATCTCATTTTGAGGCAATAACACACATTCTTCCTGCAGAGCTACTTCTAAGTCTGCGAGAGTGGTTGGTGGATGCTTATGTGATGTAGCCCGTCATGCTCTATGAGATTCCATTCGGGAAAGTGCGTAGGCCACTTCGTGGGTGCTACACCTTCCGATTGCCAGAAAACATGAACGAGGTCGAGTATTATCGTCCATCGATATGATGTCTAGACCCACAGGACATCGCACATGAGGTCATCGCACATGAGGACCCAAAATCTCGTCAATATGCCTGGCAGCTGTTGCACCTTGCCGATTCATCCGTACAATTATTGAAGACGTGTTCGAGTGGTCAATAACCTCTGTCCACAACATAAGGGGTGCTCCTCGATGTTGGTCTCTTTCCATATTCTTAGGGCCCCGTCATCGTGTTCCACGTTTCCTCCAGATGCGAATCAGTCGTGAATCACTCTCCAGACCAAATAGGGACTAGTATGTAAAAAGAACATTGGTCCACTGTTCGACCATCTAGGTGGAATGTTGGCGGCACCAGTCTAGACGCTCCCCTCTATGAAGACACGTCAGAGGGGCACAAGGTCTCCGCCAATAAAAGACCATTCTGCCGACGCCTTCTGTACAACATTTGCCTCGCTACAACACGTCCAGGGGATGCTGTGATGTCAAATGTCAGTTGATATGCAGTTCTAAGGCGGTGCCGTAATACTCTTACAGCAAAGTAATGGTCTTCTTTTCTGATGTCACACGAAATGTCCGAGAAACTATAGAGCGATTCACATGAAGCCACCGGGCCACATCAGTTTGCGACTGTTGTGCTTCAATTCCTCCTACGGCCCTCCATCGCACAGAAACTGATACGGGTCTTCTCTGTACCGTACAGGACAGTCTGCGACTGTCTCTACAGTGTTTTCTGGATGTGGGACTACTCGGCAAACACTGCCCCGTTTGATAGGCACCCTGACGTTTTCGTTGTTGACCATTGACTGGAATGCCATATTCAGAACAAAAAACGGTCGTACGGCATCTGTTGGCAGTTTGTTTTATTATACCATAACATTGGGGTGGGCCAGTATGCGCAAGGCCTCCAATCACTGCATCTTAGCGGAAAATGTCTGACTCCTGGAAGCTGCACAGTATGAGCGCCAGCCATGACTCATCATTACTTGCATCTTTTAATGCAGTTACCTCTGAATTTACGGAATCACATCATAATGAGAGTTCTGTCGCATCAGCTGTAAGACTGTTACATTCTAACGTTAACTTTGATACGTTCTTACAAGGGAAGGCCGCCAGTTGTGAAATTCAGATTCGATTCATACTGCACATAATAAAAGCTCATGGCCAGAGGTGTAATGTGGCAAAGCACCAAGATGCACTTCTCAGTCGTTGTAGAGAAAAACGAGTTGAACGAAACCGTTATGGTGAAATACTTTCTACTATTAATAACTTTCCACAGCGTCGTGGCGCAGCGGTAAGGGCTCGGGTTCGTAATCCGAAGGTCGCCGGATCGAATCTCTCACCATGCAACCTTTTTTTAGTATTTGTTTTTTGTAACAAATAATAAAAAATAATAAAAAAGGTGCATGGTACGAGATTCGATCCGGAAACCTCCAGATTATGAACCCGAGTGCTTACCTCTGCGCCACGAATCTGTAGAAAATTATTAATCGTAGAGAGTATTTCATCGCAACAGTTTCTTTTAACTGTCGATTTTCTCGACAACGGCTGAGAAGTGCATCTTGGTGCTTTGACACATTACACCTCTGGCCATGAGCTTTTATTATGCGCAGTATGAATCGAATCTGAATTTCACAATTGGCGGCCTCCCGTCGTTAGAGAGACTCATTACCCGACAGGAATTCGGATACAAAACTTGTCGTGTTTTTCAGAAATATCACCGATGACCTCAGTGACATTTAATTACATTTGGTTGACAGTTGATTTGACAGTTCACAGCTTTTGGTATACAGTTTATTATGAAGAGTGGACGTATTATTACTAAGAGTGGATACTTCCTTTTTGTCATTTTGACATTTCATTACCCAATCTAACTGAGACTTCATTTTGCTTTAATATGTCAGCTAAGCAACCAAATGTTAAGTTACTTTCGTCTTGTACGGTGTCGGTAGTTGGTTTAACCATACGATAAATTATCGCATGCTGAAGCGTTTGTATCCTCTGCAAATACACGAGAATATACTTTCGCATCCACAACAGATCATTATTATGATGCAGTTCTGGCTACATATCGAACAGTTTCCTATCTTTACCACTACAATAAAATATGATTCAATCCACACGTTTTTGAAACTCTTTCGACATGGATTACGCCATCTGCATCGAGTAGTTACTTACTATTGTAAGATTACGTTACTATGAAAATTGTCATTTCTACTTTGATAAGCAAATCTATTGAATGAGTAGTGACTGGAAACGAAACCATTGAGCACAAAGCCTAGGAGGGATAGACAATAAAGTGCTTACATGTTGAAATGCATTCAGCAAGTTTCTGATTTTAAATTTTCGTTCGTTACTCTAAGAGAACTTATTATTAGTGGTTAAAATACACTCTTCTTCAGAATCAACTGTTGTACTTATTACAGTTTTCTCAGGTAAATTATGAACTGGTTGTTTTTAGATGTCATAAAGAAAGAAAGTTTACAACATATACGATACTCAAATTTTAAGGAAGGAAGCCACTACAATTTTATCCTGAATTAGGAGGTCAGTGTAAAGATGGAATCCTACTTTGCATGTTTTCTCACAAAATTGTTTGGATAAAGGATATATTTATTACAAGGGTACTGTGATAGTACAAAGTGTGCATTGTGAGTACAAATGATCATGTTTAGTTGACAGTTAGGACTGGATTCAAATAAGCTCCACCCGGATCCTTTATCTGTGCTTTGTTTGCTGTTAAAAGACCTGTAGTGATGAAACCTGGTGCAGATGTCGCTGCTGCAGACTGATAAGTTGAACGGTGTACCGTCTTAACCGTGTTATTATGCAGGCCTACGTGAGGAAATATGTGAAGTGTATAGCGAGAATAATGGGACTTCGTGTATAAGACAACATACTGCAGGTTTCTACAGAAAGGCTGCATATAGGCACATAATAGCGGGCTGATGAGCGTAAGTGTCACATCAATAAACTTTCGCTACCCAATGAAATTAAGCTGCTGAGACATAAAATAAATCTGTAATGGTAATTGGAGATGGTTAAGGTACATGTTCAGTAAAATAATAAATCTTTTCAATCGTAAAGTAACATTACTATTCACAATTAAATCAGAGATACAAAAATGATATTCTAACATTTATATGGACGTAATAAGACAAATACAGCAAGACAGACTGTAAGAGAGACTCCTTGGTTTGTTGCTAATCGACAACAATAATTCCATCGACTCTAATGTGCTGATTCCAAGAATATTCATATTTCTCAGAATCCTACTTAGTTACACGACGAAATTTAATTTACGTGTAAGCCAGAAGTCTGCGAATAGCGTTGAGCGGTGGTAAATATTAGTTTTCACGGAGGTAGCCAGTTTCCTACAGGGAGAGACAATATTTGCAGAGTCATGCTTCAAGCTACGAGAGAGGTGTTCATCAGTGTGCCAGTACAAACATCTCAGCGCACATTCACAATGTATTGAGCCGCTCTCCAGTTAGGTACCTAACAGATCGTAAAATCACCTAGCTCTCCACGGCTTCTCTGCAAATAAATAAATTACGACTGTTGGAACCAACTGCATAACTGAAGTATTGTCTCTATATCCATAGAGTCGATCCTTTGCACCACCACGACTGTAAAATGAATTCTCTATTATACTGTTAATGATTTTTTCGATTTTTATATTTTTTGAGTTTTTCACTAAATGTAGTTTGTAACAGTCCCCCTTCTTTTGTTCTGAGATATGTTACACAAACTAAGTGTCCTCAGTCTTAATTGAAGTCGGTGAGTACACCTACAGGCTAGATTAAATCACGTTTAATAATTTGATAAATTCCTTTTGAAACCCACTTTAAACTAGAGTTCTCTTACTTCATGTGACTGCGTTCATAATAGTTGTAACATGACTTTGAGTGCCCGATTGGCCTCCTATCCACATTCCTTGGTAGGAAAGGTGATTCACAATATAATAATCGACGGATGATAACGGAAAGTGGGGAGTGAATGGGGAGGTAGAAAACAAATTTAAAGGACCAACTGTCATAATGTCACTACATATAGGAACAAAATTCCAAGTGAAAGAGAAATATTGCCATAGCTAAAAGTATAAGTGATCCATAAAAGGCCGTAGGGTCATAAGGATACAGATACACATAATGGTAGGCTCACAACTAGAACAACAGAAATTATTGTGTTGCTAATAAATCGGAACATATTATCATTGTTTAGTGCCGAATACATGTGAAGATACGTGGTAAGCACATAATGTAGTGTGGTAGGTATAAAAGCAATGTAATAAAACAACTGGATAACGTTGGATTAACGAGAACGTTACAAACAGTGAATGGTGCTTTAATAAAGTAAGTTGTGGTATTGAAGAGGGGGAGGGATAGAGAGGGAGGGAGGAAGAGGAAGGGGTGGAGGCCAGATGATACAGGTGGGAGGTAACGGGGAAGGAGAAGGCGGAGGAGGGCATCGAGCAGTGATATGAATGGAGAGATTTTGGGAATACAAGCTCATTATACATATAAAGTATAGATATACTGTAACATAACTTAACAGTAGAATGCAAGATAATTAAAGTCATTCTTGGTCACAACACGGCTTACAGCACTAAACAAGTCAATACTTCGAATTTTTGTTACAAATTAGTGAACTTTACCTTCAGTAGTTTTGTGGTTGTCTGTGTGTGAGCAAATAATTAAAAAAATGGTTCAAGGAGGTATGAGCACTATTGGACTCAAATTCTGAGATCATCAGTCCCCTAGGACGTAGAACAACTTAAATTTAACTAACCTAAGGACATCACACACATACATTCCCTAGGCAGGATTCGAACCTGTGACCGTAGCAGTCTCGCGGTTCCAGTCTGTAGCGCCTAGAACCGCTCGGCCACCCCGGCCGGCGCACAAAATTATCCATGTTGCGTTGTAGCTCTGTGAAACTAATCCTCGAGGAACAATGGCGATCAGTACAACGCCAAAGAGCTTACCGTTACGGAAGCATAGTGTTAGGATTTTAGGTGTGTTAAATACAATTCTGACATTTGGCAGTACACATCGTTTTGTGAATAAATGTACATTTGTTATGAACTTCGTTTCTTTAACTTTTCTCAGTGCGCATACCAGCATGCCAAGGGCCCTTTGTGACCGTTAACATTATCTATCATGTGTGTGAGGGAGAGAGACTAGGAAGCAGTTAGTATAGTTCAGTTTCTGTTCTGTCGATCTGAAGTCCGTTTCTAAGATTTCCATTGCATGCCTACTTTCTGATAAAACAGAAATGTAAATGCAGTAAATGTTTATGTGCCGTCAAAGACTGGACATTCTAGGAGAGGTAGGGAACGATAAGCACTGTCATGTATATGAGCAAGCTCACGGCTATCGTAATTCCAAGTTGAATGGCAAAAGCGCAACCCACCGAAAAACTAATTATCAATATTTCGACGTTTGCAGTAACTATAACTTAAACAAAGACGATACCGTTTATAACGTCATTCCTGTAGCAGCGAAACCTAACGGCCGGTTCTAAATCCTATACAAATGCTTCATTTAAAGAAAAGTTGGTTAATACGACATCACTTACTGCTACTTATCGTGTAAGACTACTTATTTTTATTACATTACCGAAAAAATATATTGACTACAATGGTCAGTGTTCATTTTTGATTGTTACGTCTTTGGGGACTGCTAAGAACAATGTAACAGCTACTTTCAGACAAATGTGTTCCACAGTTTGTTGGTTTCAAATCAGGCGTTAAAACGAATCCACCCTCAAGAGTTAAATGGTTACTCACATCTTAAATGCAAAAAGCAAATAAGACCGCTGATTACCTTACCTAGGACAGTGCACTGTACTATTCGTTATTGTATTGCATTTGAAAGTTAAAGGAACAGATTCAAAAATTAAACAGCACTGTGTTTTCTGTGTTTGTAGAAAACTAGTTATTAAATTCCAATATATGTTTTTTTTCGCAGTACAGAAGGGTAGTAATAGTGTATTCGTTATTGATTCTTTGTGGTATGTGTATTACATACTTTTAATGAGTTAGGTACATTACATCACATCTGTACAACATTTTGCAGAGAAACATTGCAAAAACAGTAAGCTTGCATGTAATTTATTTATAGAACACTATTCATTTATCTGCAGTTGATTCAGTTTTGAAATGCAGTAACTGGAAAAAAGTGCAAACTACTGCTATTATAGTATTCTGTATCAGTTTTAAACATGCTCATCATTTTGTATAATTCTTTATCCAAGATCGAGTTCGACACTGTTGCACAGTTTTCATTGTGGCTGCTTCTTTATTAACTTTTTACAGGTATTATACGTTTTGCTGACATTTTATTGCTCTAAGTACTGTATAAACACAAGAAAACTTCCTCGTCAGTCCCCCTCCCCAAATACTGCACGTGCTCTCTATTTCTACTATGTTTTTAGGTGTTAACTGTATGGCAGCCTATAATTTAGAGATACAACAGTTTTGTCAAACACCTAAGCAATAATGCGGTTTGAACGACTATCGACTATAACGACAGTAAATCGTGGTCCCTTCGACGCCGTTATAACCGGTTTTCACTATAGCTTATTTCCGCTGTTAAAAATAATTGGCTTTGAGCGATGGAAGCCTGTCTGTAAACCGAATGGTGTTATTTTCCATTGACTTCTACAGTTTTTGAGGTTCTCATGTTTTTGGATTACTGACTGTAAATGTTAAGCGCGAAATCAGTGTTTCATTTAACAGCGAAATAAACCTACCCTACTATAGATTTCCAAGGAACTGACCAGAGCCTGTCAAACGTCTGAGGAACCACAACTTCAGTCTGAGGTAATCGTCCCATGTTGGAATTAACCTTATCGCCGCTGTTTACGTTTTCGTATCTTACCAGTACTTCGCTATCAGTGATCCAACATTACGAAGTGTTACTGTGAAATTACGAAACATCTGCTAAAACAATTATCTTTGATATGTTTATCACTTCCACCATCCTCACTGCACTGCAAAACGTGTCAATTACGTAAGTAGTAGGGGCTCTTTCAAAGATGCCGTGTTTTTGTCAAAAGACTATGGGCTCGACAGTTGCTAGTATCAAAGCGGACCCCTTGATTGTTAATATATGTAGGTGTAAACTCAATGAGGTTGAGGCCGCACACATTCCTCTTCTTGCATGTGAGGCAAAAACAAGCGGACGGCGAATAGGCGCAATGTGCACATGTGTAAACGCAACGCTGGGGGCAGATTCTTTGAACACCTTTCATAATCCTGTTCGTAGATGTACTTCTTTAAACAGAAAATTATCTACAGTTTTTGCTATGCCCCGAGCCTTGTCTATTCTTTCGGTCATCAACCGTGTTGTTCCTCTGTCGCTTGGCACCTTTTCTGGGCTGTACTTCACGTAACTGGCTGCCTGCTTTACGCACTTATACCTAGGCTTACCATTGCGATCCACTTTATCAGTTACAGCGTTTTGCAATGACTCACGCCGAGTAACGACTCTGGGTCTTCGAAGTACTAAGTTCCGTATAACACGTTTCTTCCCATTCATTATTTGTGCGATATCTTCATCCGTTACTCGATTAATCCTCCTAATCTCCATCAGTCCCCCGTAATATCACATTTCAAAAGCTAAACATTTGATTTCTGTTTTCCCTGCCGTAAATGTATTGCAACTGTACGAAACCCCGTTCCAAACCCAGCTTTTCATTAATCCGCTTCTGATCCCTAGAATATTTCTTTCGGCATTTTCATGCTTTGATACCACAATTTTGTCACTAAAGTTATCAGTTGCTTATGAATTGTTGAATGACGATAAAGTATGCGTACTAGCAAATTAATCAAACACTGAAATGAACTGGAACTAATTCCAAGTGCATAAATATTTCCAAGTGTTCAACTAGCGGACACTGAAAACCTGTAAGCTCCACTAATAAAGTCTCATGCTCAGAAGCTCTCTCGCCACTTAGTACTCTCCTATCACATCACAACGACGCACGTCGTCTAAAGAACCACGAACCTTCCTGTGCGAGCTACATTGAAGACTGTCACTTTACCACTGTTCTATTCAAAGCAAATGCTTGTAAAGCAACCACCATTCCACTATTTTCACTTTAGATTTTTTTTCACAGATAGAAATACATCCACAAAAATACAAAATAAATTTACGTTGCCACCTAGCAGGCTCATAACAAAAATTTGGTAGATTACATTATTTGCTAGAAATAACTACATTAATATCTCGCTCCATCGGGCGCTGTTAGCTATTCCTAGTCAAAATATTAACTTCATGTGTTTTGTACACGTGTATTTATATGTGATTAAAATAGAAATTAGATATGTAAGGAAATGGGTTAGTGACGTTCGTATGGAGGAAGTCGCAAGTATGATTCTATAAGCATGTATATAAAAATTAATTCTATATAGATAAACACTGCTTTATTGTGAAAGTAACTTGTAATTTCACAAATCAAAAGAGCAGTTTGTTGGTTGAGTTTACTTATTATAGTTGTATGATAATAATTAGAAATGTTAGTTATTTTTACGTTATTGTGTTTATAAACAAGGTTAATCTGGAGTACGGAGGAGGAGGAGATTAGTGTTTAACGTCCCGTCGACAACGAGGTCATTAGAGACCGAGCACACGCTCGGATTGCGGAAGGATTCAAACAAACCATTCCGGCATTTATCTGAAGTGATTTAGGGAAATCACGAAAAACCCAAATCTGGATGGCTACATGCGGGTTTGAATCGGCGTCCTTCCGAATGCGCGTCCGGTGTGCTGACCACTGCGCCAAAACAAATCACTCTGAGCACAATGGGACTTAACATCTGAGGTCATCGATCCCCTAGACTTAGAACTACTTCAACATAGCTAACCTAACGACATCACACACATCCGTTCCCGAGGCAGGAATCGAACCTGTGACCGTAGCGGTCGCGCGGTTTCAAACTGAAGCTCCTAGAACCGCTCGACCACTGCGCCACCTCTGTAATCTGCAGTAAGAAACTTCCTGGACGATTAAAACTGTGTGCCGGACCGAGACTCGTAGTCAGGAACTTTGCCTTTCACGGGGAAGTGCTATACCAAGTTGCTAGAGCACTTGCCCGAAAAAGACTAAGGTCCCGAGTTCGAGTCTCGCTACGGCACAATGTTTGAGTGAAAAGCTCAGCCGGCCGGAGTGCCCGTGCGGTTCTAGGCGCTACAGTCTGGAACTGCTCCATGTGGTGCCTCGGGCACCGATGTGTGTGATGTCCATAGGTTAGGTGTAAGCTGTTCTAAGTTCTAGGGGACTGATGACCACTGCAGTTGAGTTCCTTAGTGCTCAGAGCAATTTGAACCATTTTCGAAAATCTCAATTTGGAGCAAGCTCGTCTCACTACAGTGATTTATTAATCCTATTTCTGTTTGTTGTAGCATTTGTATAAGGTTTTTAAAGTACTTTCAGTGAATACAACAACTTCACGTACTTGTCACCACCTATTTCGAAAAATTTGTTGCGTATGCAATGCTTGTGCCAAATGAAAGTAACAGAAGCAGGTGCACGATTCCGACGTCCACCACGAAGAACTGGAGACCATGCTGACCTCTGACTCCCAGGTCCGGTAACGTAAACAGCGATCACCAAAACGCCGGAAGAAGCGCCGCCTCACGGTGGAGAACGACCACTCTGATCTAGCAGACAATTGTGAGACGTTTACGGGTACAGAGCAGACGACCATGGACACAGAAGAACAGCCTAGCGTGGATGCAACGGCGGCCAGAGGGACGACGACACGACGTACCGCTGACGATGCTCCAGACACAGCGGAGGAGTCCGATCGCCGGCAACAGGCTACTGAGGAGGCTACGGCGCCTGCACCGCACGACAGCGATGGGACACTAGGCGACTGGTCAGAAGAGCCACCCCCGTGGGTGTAAGACCGGAAGAGTGCACGGAATAAAGGCAGACCATATGTGCTCCATATGGTCAATTATTTAGCAAAAATATGATATTTGGCGCGAGTCGGGTGAGGCATGAGACATTTAGGTTAGCACACTTTCCAGACCGCGGTTGCCGCAACGGAGATTTCATATCGGAATCCAAAGTTCATGGGGCCGAGTGCCTATTGGAAACTTTTTGTAATCTCTGTTTTCACGTTATTTACTGCCAATGAATTTAAATATGGGAAGCTAACGGAATACGAAGTCCTTTACACATTAATTACAGTCCCTTCTTGGAATCTTAATTCCTAAGTACTCAGGAACACTGTAAGTACTTCTTTCCTGGAAAATATTTGCAGTCACAGATCTATTTGCCATCCCTTTTCATGGCATTTATGAGGATATTAATAAATACAATACATTGAAGTGATAAACGTCATGAGACGCGTTCCAATATTGTGTCACACATCCTTTTTCCCGGCGTAGTGTAGCACCTCGACGTGACATGGAGTCAACAGGTCTTTGGAAGTGTCTTGCAAAAGTAGTGAGCAATGCTGCCACTATAGCCATACGTAATTGCAGGAGTGTTGCCAGTGTTGTGTTCTGTGCAAGAGCTAAACTCTCCATTACACCCCATGAAATTTTTATGTGATTCATGTCGAACGATCTGGAGGGCCAATCATTCTCTCTAATTGTCCACAATGTTCTTCAGAGCAGTCGCGAATTGTGACCCGCTGGCATGACACATTGTCATCCACCAAAGTTTCATCGTAGTTTCTCTGCAGATGGTCTCCAGACAGCCGAACATATCCATTTACAGTCAGTGATCGGTTCCGTTGTATCGAAGTACTCAGTCCATTCCACGTAAGCACAGCCATCACCATTATGGAGCCTCCATTACCTAGCACAACACCTTGTTGAGAACTTGGGTCCATGGCATCGTAGGGTCTCGTTACCCGCGAACCCTACCATTAGCACTTACGATCTGAAAATGGGACTCATTTGACTAGGTCACAATTTCCGGTCATCTATGGTCCAATCGAAATGGCAATGAGCCCAGGAAAGGCGCTGCGATTGATGTCGTGGTGATTAGCAAAACCACTCGGGTCTGTTGTATGCTGTCAAAGCCTATTAACACCAAACTTCACCGCACTGTCCAAAGGGATACTTTCGTCCTTACGTCCCACATTGATATCTTCGGTTTTTTCACGCAGTGTTGCATGTCTGTTAGCAATGAAAACTCTACGCTAACGTCGCTGCGCTACTCTCGGTCCTTAAGGCCATCGGCCACAGTGTCGTCCATGGTGAGACGTAATCACTGAAATTTGATGTTCTCGGTACATTCTTGCCATTGTGGATGTCAAAATATCAATATACAATATACTGTACGTTTCCCAAAATGGAATGTCCCATCCATCTAGCAGCAACTACCATTCCGCGTTCCAAGTCTGTTAATTCCCGACGAGAGATCGTAGTCACGTCGGAAACATTTTCACATGAATCAACGGAGTACAAATGACCACCCCAGCAATGCCCTGCCATTGTATATAACTTGTACGTGATTCTGCCGCAGTCTGAACATGTACATGTCGTACCCATGAGACGTTTGTCACCTCAGTGTACATTGAAAATAATTTAGGTAAATTTGCGGCAAAAATAACGTAGAAACTGGAGATAATATATATAAAAAAAGCTCATCTGAAGCTCCCTCTTGTGTTACTTCCATTTATACCCATGCTCTGCGTGTACTTTATATTACTTCAACGAAAGCTGTAATAACAGAGTTGCCGTGGTTCCCTTGTTAGCTCCCTCAGCGAACATTGCGTCGACGTACTGTGTTCATGGTAGTTTCGCGTAGACCTCACAGCCTGCTCTTGCTGTCCAGTGCCAGCCATTTGTGCGCACCGTGATTCACCACCATCCCTAGAAAAATATACTCACATACAAAGTCGCCGATGCCTGGCGCATCTCCCCCCCCCCCCCCCTTTCCATCTCAGGGGAAGGGAAAACTGTAAAAAAAATCAAAGATAGCTTCATGTGTGGGATAAAAGTTCAGGGTGAAAGGATATCAATGATTACAATCGCTGCTGACACTGTTATCCTCACTGAAAGTGAAGAAGAAATATACGCCGTACTGAATGGAATGAGCAGACTAATGAGCACATATTATGGAATGAGAGTAAATCTGAGAGAAATGAAACTAATTCAGAGCAACGGGTATGTGATTAGTGAGATACGTACCATAATAATTAGCGACAACAATACCGACAAGGGCATGGAATTCTTTTACAGTGGAAGCAAAATAAGGCATTACGGACAACCAGGCGAAGCAATGAGAATATAAAAACTCCGACTAGAAGAGAGGTAATGAGGGACTTCGAGAAGAAAATAATTACTGGTAATTCGGTTGACAACCATTGCGAGATGGGTAATTAACATAAAATGGTCCGTTCGATGTATATCAAGGTGCATCTGAGAATGAGGTATGAAGTCTCGATATCGATCACGCAATAAATCATGTAACATCGTATCTGCAGCCTGAGGCTCTTTTATTTACTGTTATTGCAGTTGCGCTCCTGCTTCCCACAATGATATATAATGAAAATTTGGTTTCAATTCATTTAACGGTTCGACGTGAAGATGGAGGTATGGTTAACAGCCAAACTATGTGAATAAGATATATTGGTCTCCCATGTACATGCCGAGAGTTGATGGAATGATGTGTTTCTTGGCTTATATAATGAATTATTCGATGTTTCGATTTTTGAAGCTTGTTGTTGGAATTGTGAAGAAAATGGGGACAATGAAATGTAATAATGAAGAGGGAAATATAAATTTGTAAACAACACAATTAGAGGTGCTTGACAGTAGGCACAACTGCCATTCGTTAGCTCTCACCAGAACTAGGGGGTTCGGGGTGGCATGCGCGTGATGGGGCATACTGCTACGTAAAGGACGTCTCAGACGTGGTCGCGTAGACACATCAAAGTAGATCCTACCTCAAAGTATCTAATAAAAATCAAATCTTCTGGAAGACAGTCTTGAAGCACTCCAGTACTGCTGTTGTATGAACAAACTACATTTCATGTTCAACAGTTCGTCTGCCGTGTCGGCTGAGTCTCCATAAGCCTGGGTTCGTTGATATTTTGAAGAAAAAATAACATGGATCACCACTGGCTTCGTCAGTAAGAAGGTTGCTTTTTACGTTTTGAGGTAGGTTCTTAGGGACACACGATCAAGTGTACTGAATAAAGGCGGAGCAAAGGATTCCCCATGTAATGTCGTACACAACAAGACAGCTCTCGGCAAAGCACCCTCCAGCGAATGACGTACATGGCCGGAATGCCAGTTTAATGCGCAACAGGTAGGCGCGGCCAAATGTTAGAGCTATCTGAACAGTCAGTGACGTTTTAAGATGAAGGGTAAGCAATGGAGAAGCCGCTGTGTCAGAAGGACTCTGCAACGAGGCAAAAACGCAAGAGACAGGCAGACGCAGACCAAAACGCAAGGGAGAGGCAAAGGAAGATGGCCTAAAGCCCTCTACTCTTTTTCCGAACCCATATACAATACAGACAGAGACAAAGAGTGTGAAGCCATCTGCTCTGTAAGAGCAGCCAAATACAACAGAGGGAGAGATTCACGACAGCCTCTATCGACGTGGACGAGGTTGGCAGTCACCTGAACTCTCTCCGAAGCTTGAAATTGGTTTTGGACATACCGCTGGGCTACGCATTGCTTTACACTGACTCTGTACTAACCTCGAACATTAGTCCATCGATTCAGCATTCACGTGGCCGTTACATGTACAGTCCCAGAACGATTGACATAGAATGTATAGACAGTGAATATCTTATTAAAATGTCGTGCTCCATGCTTAAACTAACGATCCATAACTTACAGCTCCATGTGGGAATATCGGCAAACAAGTGTACGCTATAAAAATCGCAGCCCTCTCAAGCTAGCCTTCCATAGCTGCATTAAAACTAGGTGTAAGCCATCATTGGTGAGGGAGTACCGATACTGGACCACCTCGTAATGCGAGACGATACCTGTTGTTTAATTCAAGTGGCCATATGCGAGTGAACTTAAAATAACATTGATCTAGCTCGACATCAGGGAGCGGATTAGATGCGATGTAAATATTTACGTGGAATCAATTCGATCTCTGACAAGTGCCTTCATTGCTCACCATGAGACCACAAACACTTCTTCGTTTGCTCGCTTAACACATTCCTTGGAAAACTACGTTGTTTAGCAGGACAATGCACTAGCACATACTCCATGTATTATATTACATCTATAACTCACACTACGTGGTTGAATGAGGGACGGAGAAGAGGGTTGTTGCACCCTTCGTTCAGTTACGCTCTTATCCAATACAAACATTGGATTTTGTCTGCTATTGTTCTGCTGTTGCCCCAGTAGTATGCTATGAACACGCGACTCCTGTAAACGTACTTTCCTCAGTTTTTAAGTTATTGATCCATCGACCGTTTCCTCCCATTCGTCTTCTTCCAAGTTGACTATTAATTAAAAATTCCTTTTAACCTACTGCACAAGCGATCTTATTTTTAATGATGGTATTAACTGGACTTTCTTTCTCACAGGTTACAGTAACTTTCCATTACTTATTCATGTTCACTATAAAATCACCTACAGGATATATTCCTTGTAATTAATCATAGCAGTAAAGTAATAACTGTAATTACAGTATATGGCAAAATTTTACATAATATTCTACTTGCTTGCTTGTAATACCTATTTGGTACTCCGATTCATCCAGTCTTCCCCAATACTACTTCATATTAGGCAACAACTAGTGGTCATTGCACAAAGTCAGATTCTAAACTTCTCAGGTTCTGATATTATCATTATTGTCATCAACAACAATATTGTCACATTGATCTGTTCTATCTCAGAACATTTACCTCCATCTCTGTAATGGATTGATCATATGTCATTTTGCTCTTAGTTTTGTTGCTAAGAAATAATAGTGTTCGTATTGGCAGTCATGTGTTGAACATCATTTGTATCTTTGGCCAAATTATGAATGGACGGAAGACAATACTCTCTATAAATTATACAATGTAAGTTTGTCCGGATTTTAATAGCCAAACGAAGAGTGGAAAGTAGATGAAGTGGGTATCAAACTGTCTGGTGTGACGTCTAGTTTTTCAAAAAAGCATTTACTTTCTTCAAGTTAATCTGGATAATTAATAAAAAGTTTATGATTTTTGTTTCACCTTTCATAGCCAAACATTGATGTAAAATGGGCAAATTAAGTAACAAAGTGGCCAATTTGATATCTAGTTTTGCATAAAGTATTTAATTCCTTTTATAGAATCATGATAATTGACAAAAATTTAATCAGTGGTTTCAGGCAATATCACATTTTCAATTTGCTTCCGAATTTTCACAGGGAAACGAAGAATGGGAGATGGACGGATAGGATCTCTAATTGACCAGCTTGAAATGTAGTTTTGGACAAAAATATCGATTTGCTTGAACGTACTCAGGGAATTAATAAAAACGTAACTGGTGAGTTGAGTGAAAATTAAGATACTTTACAAACAACTGCTCCTAGCTTCGTAAATTATCAAAAAGTTCAAGTCTTGTACAACTAGCTATTTTGGGCTTGATATATTGCATTGGTGTGGTAATTAAGTTTCAAAATTTCGAGAACAGAAGGAGTGAGAGAAACAGGTGAGGTGACAGTAAGGTGAGCTTTGCGAGGAAATTTTGGATAACCAAAATTCAGAAAAATCCGTCACTTTTTTTAAGTGACTTGTCGAAAAGTAACATCATGTATAGCTAATCATGTGTGTTGAATATTTCTCTAATGTATTCTATTACTAACTTTCAAGCAAATAGATTCAAGACATTTTTGACCGCTTTCTTCCTACTTTCTTCTGTGTAATGTCTGTAACTGGCCACAAATTTTATTTCCGTCCAATATTAATAACCTTTTTCAGATCCAGAAGCTCTGTAATCGAGAAACCTCATTCCTCATTCCAGAGGATTGAATTGGTATTATTATGTCATAAATTGAGGTATAGTTTTTGCATCCTTATAATAATAATGTAGATTGAACAGCTTTCTATAACTTTTGCAAGTAACAATGCGGTTGTTGCAGAAAAACCAATCTAATAATATGAATCAAGTAATAGTACAAACTATTCTGTCACTGTTACCATAAATTTTCTATCATCAACGAAGCTCAGTACCCTGGGGGATTACACAACATTGAGACCGTAGGTCACATTATTGTGCAGTAAGTACTTCATGGCAAAATTATCTACCTGACATTATGGAAGCGGTACATTTTTATCCTAATAGTTTTAATGAAATAATGAATGTGGCCCACTCTGATAACGACTATCAGCTCATTGTCTTCATTTGTCTAACCTTCACATTCGCATGCACGGAAAGTCTGTGGTACCTGACGGTATTTGTACATCAAGTCCACCGGAAGTTACGAGCTGATAAACAGGATAGAGAAGCAGAATTGTGACACTTACTACTTCCGGAGGAGCAGTTACATGCGCGGAGTGGTATGCCCTTCAGAATATTTGTGTGCCACTGTAATTGCCTGTATCCTTAAGTGTAA